>NC_091191.1:4083679-4113679 GCF_040958095.1 Procambarus clarkii
CTGGCTGGCTGGCTGGCTGGCTGGCTGGCTGGCTGGCTGGCTGGCAGGCTAGCTGGCTGACTCTGGCTGGCTGACTGCGATGGGTGACTACACTGTTCTAGACTACTTTGGTCTAGGTTGGACTTTCTGGCGACGATAGACTGGCTATGCAGGTTGGGCTCGTTGATAAGCCGCTAGTCGTTAAACTGAGAGGCTTTGTTTATTGATTGCAACCAATTTCAACTGAGCTGGAGAGAGAGAGAGAGAGAGAGAGAGAGAGAGAGAGAGAGAGAGAGAGAGAGAGAGAGAGAGAGAGAGAGAGAGAGAGAGAGAGAGAGAGAGAGAGAGAGAGAGACAGACAGAGAGAGAGAGAGAGACAGAGTTACTCTCTCTCTGTATAAGCTCTCTAGCACCAAGATAAAGATATAATTCCAGCATCATAGTTTTAAGCTCAGCATTAAAATACAGAAGCAACAGGAGGAAGAGGAAGCCGAGAAGGAGCAGGATAATGAAGAAAGAGCAAAGAGAAGAAGCAGGAAGATAACCAGGCGGAGGAGGGGAAGGAGGAGGAAGACGAAGGAGGAAGGAGGATGAGAACGTGGAGGAGGATGAGAACGTGGAGGAGGATGAGAACGAGGAGGAGGAGGAGGACGAAAAGGAAATAAAGCTAAAGGCATTTACACAAGCAGCAGAAACAACAACAGCAGCAGCAGCAGGGCCAACAATAGCACAGAGGCACAGAAAGCAACAAAAGAGGCTACAATAGCGTCTCAACAGCAACAACAACAGCAACAACAGCAACAACAACAGCAACAACAACAAAACCAATACAAAACGTGATGATTCACGACAAAACCCGCAAGAAACCATTCGTAAACATTCTACAATCCAAACCACTAAAAACAAATCCGGAATTAATAAACATCTTGTGACGCTGAGCCGCCATTACCCTAATATCACAAACACATAAACACTAAATAGAACAATTACTGAAAACACCCCAAAATTCCCCGAGGCGGCTTCACTCATAATATCAATGAATCTTAACAAATGGACGGGTGGGAGGGGGTTGTTGCTGGGACAGGGATAGAGGACGGGGAAAGGAGAGTTAAGGGAACAGGTGTTGGGAGTCGGGGGGAACGGAGAATCGGAGGGATAGGGGGGATAGAGAGTCAAGAGGGACTGGGATGGGGGAAGTCATGCGAATGAGAGAGGAATATTCGATGGGATGGGGAAGAGTTTCAGGGAATCAGGGAGAGGGTGAGTCAAGAGGGATGAGATGAAGGGTGAGTCAGGGTGGAATGGGTGAGTCAGGAGGGACGGAGTGAATCCAGGGATGGATGAATCAGGGGGGGGGGATGGGGGGAATCAGGGGGGGATGGGGGGAATCAGGGGGGAAGAGGGGAGGTTAACACAACGTACACAGCAGTTCTAAAGACCTCGGTGCCTGTGAACACAACAGAGACACCATCCAAACACTGACGACGCAGATTAAAAGATAGATCCAAGATGGCTACATTAAAGAGGCACTGTTGGATTGAGGAGGCACTGTTGCGTGAAGGTGGCACTGTGAATGGAGGTGACACAGTTGACTGGAAGACGCACTGTCAAATGGCATTGTGTTTACGCGTCTCATCCCCGAAAAAAAAAAGATATTCTATCCATCTCACTTTCGAACTTCCGATACTTATAAAGCTTTCTTTGTAATGAAGACCTGAAGGAGACCAACGACTTGCCGTTTTCTCGTCTCTCTCTCTCCAGGAAACACTTCATCTGGAGCACTCTGCCTTCCTGTTAAGTCTCTAACATTTATTTCATTTGGCCATGCCTCGTACATTTATTTGCTATCTTTCACAATGTTTCATCTCCAAGCTTTCCCTTTCTCTTTGAACTTTCCCTTTCTCTTTTCAGAATATGTTCTAGGTGGGTAACCGACCTTCCTCGCTTAAGCAGTCACTATAGAGGGATCATGAAGTAATAGCGCTTGAGGGATTTATATTTTCCTGCATCAAAAGACTTTCAATGAACAAAGATACCTGCTTGATACCTGCTTGGTGGGGTTCTGGGAGTTCTTCTACGCCCCCAAGCCCGGCCCGAGCCCAGGTTCGACTTGTGAGAATTTGGCTGAGGCTGTCAGTTGACAGGTCCCTCTCGTGAAACTGTCAATCAAGAGACTCTTACGAGATGTTGTCAGTAGAGAGACTGACAACATTAGTATTCGAATATTAGTATAGTCTCAAGAGGATATTGGTCAGTCTTAAGATGAAAGACGAAACGTTGCATCACACTGTGAAAGACAACAAGAAAGTGATCACGTGCCACACACTAAAATGTACACTATAGTTATTACTGAAAGTATTAATGAATGAACCCATTGATGGGTTCATTAATGGGTTCATTCAATGATAATATAATTATCATGCAAGATGTCACAACGAAACTGTTACGAAATTAACTGTGATACGTTAAACAAGTCACAAACATGTATTTCAAGATACGTATCCAAGAATATGAAGCTTTACAAAGCTATACCTTCCAGGGATTTGTCCTACAGGGCTACAAGATTAAAGGGAACTGTTCCGGAACTATCAGACAGCGGCGTCTAACAGCCTGGTTGACCAGACCACCAACCAGCAGGGCGGATCAGACCGCGGGACATTGATCTCTGGAACTACCACAAGGTACCAACAATCAATCAAAAGTCAAAAGGAAGATAGCTGTCCGCTACCTTACGAGCATGTTCAAGTAACCTATCCTGGATGCATCAGGACACACAAAGAAGGGGTTCAGGAGGGAATGGGGAAGCCTCAGCAATCACTGGTGGCTGTGTGTCGTCCTCTGCCCAAAATAAGAAAGGTAAGACACACAAGCAAAAAACATTTTAAGCAAAATGTTTTATTAAAGAACACACACTGTGGTCTCATGGAGAGACCTGCGTTCTCCAACACCAAATACAACAAGAGACCTGCATTCTCCAACACCAGATACAACAAGAGACCTGCATTCTCCAACACCAAATACATCAACAAAAACCAATAACTGGTGGGCTGAAGGGGCCAGAAGTTAGCGGGCGCTGGAGTAGAAATTCCAGCATTGTACCATGGAGTTCCATGGATCAAGGGGGACATCTTAAACCCTTCAACTTGGACTCTCTAAAAATGTTTCATCGAGGGGGAATAAAAATGTAGAAACAACTTCTTCTTTCCTGGCGTGGTGGTGGTGGTCAGACTCACTGGGGAAAAACATGGTAGCAGTAAATGGCCGTTTGTTGTTTAAAGGGAAAGAACAACAGGGCTTTTGTCCAGAAAACCTCTCACTTCACAGACGAGCAGGAAAACATCCTCTTATTTCAGCAGCTGCCGAGTCAGCAGCTCTTTGTTGCTGCTGTTGCTGATGCTGACCCCTTGTTGTTGATGCTGCTATTGCTGCTGATGTTCCTGCTGATGGCCCTTAGTGGTACGTCCGCTGATACTGTACTTGACCTGCTTGATAGGGTTCTGGGAGTTCTTCTACTCCCCAACTTACTCCCTACTTACTCCCCCTTACAGCTTACTCCCCTACAACTTACTCCCTTACAACTTACTTTCATCCCCCTACTTACTTCCTACAGCAATTTTTTTTTTTGGCGTAATACAACCATTAATGCAGTAGTTTTACAATGACTGGTTGTTTCTGTTATGGCCAGCAGGCTACAGGCTCAGAACGTTGCTGTCACTTAGAACATGTGCTTGTTTGTCTCCCCATTACCAGCTGTTGTAGCTCAGCTGCTTTGTGAGGCTGTTACTACACCTGCTCTGGTTACTACACCTGCTCTGGTTACTACACCTGCTCTGGTTACTACACCTGCTCCCGTTACTACACCTGCTCTCGTTACTACACCTGCTCTCGTTACTACACCTGCTCTGGTTACTACACCTGCTCTGGTTACTACACCTGCTCTCGTTACTACACCTGCTCTGGTTACTACACCTGCAGCTGCGTTTCACCTGCGATGCTCACCGCAGCTG
Source organism: Procambarus clarkii (assembly GCF_040958095.1). Lineage (NCBI taxonomy): Eukaryota > Metazoa > Arthropoda > Malacostraca > Decapoda > Cambaridae > Procambarus > Procambarus clarkii. Next base: position 4,087,666 of record NC_091191.1, read on the forward strand.
CCGCGCGACCAATCAGCGTCGTCGACTTACGTAATTATTGCTGGGGTGGGGACCATTACTCGCGGTATAATGTTCAGTCTAATCCATGAAGGCAAACACTGGAGATCTTTGGCAAAGATTTCATTAACCCACAGAGAGAAAAAAAACTGCGAAATAAAAATCCTGGACTTACCTGTAAGAGGATCTTCCTGGAAAGGGAGTTTTACGTTTAGCAATTAATATTTTTCCATTCAAAATTAAGCAGGTGTATTATAGCTTATGTATGTTAAAAAACGAGCATTGATTAACGGTTTAATGCACTGAAAATTCAGCACTTATTCCCCCCCCCCCCCTCTTCTTGTTCCCATTTATGACCTTGGCCTGCATTGTTACCCATGCCCCTTTCTTTCCTGAGAGAAGAGGAGGAAGCGGAGAAGGAGGAAGAGGGAGGGAGGAAGATACAAGAGGTGTAAATTACCACCCCCCCCCCTCCTGAAAAGAAGAGGTGCAATAGGTACTCTGAAACAATTCTAGAAACATTATGGGCCAAAGACCTTTCAACACTCTCTCTCCCTCTCTCTCTCTCTCTCTCCCTCTCTCTCTCTCTCTCTCTCTCTCTCTCTCTCTCTCTCTCTCTCTCTCTCTCTCTCTCAGCATTCAATATAAAATGTGATCAACACCTCACATAGGGCTCTTGATCAACTGGACTGTGGCAACTACGTCAGAGTGTGTGCAGCGGCACCAAACAGCCTGGTTGTCCAGGCTGTCATCCAGGAGCACTGGCCTGGTCACAGATCCTCGGAACCAGCTCAAGATATCCGTAAGATTGCACTTAACCTATTTACATTGGTGCCAATCTACGGCAATAATATTGTACCCGTGACCCTTGGATCTTTAACCACGATGGCATACATACATACATACACACACACACATACACACACACACACACACACACACACACACACACACACACACACACACATGCACACACACACACACACACACATGCACACACACACACACACACACACACACACACACACACACACACACACACACACACACACACACACACACAGACACACACACACAGACACACACACACAGACACACACACACAGACACACACACACAGACACACACACACACACATATATATATATATATATATATATATATATATATATATATATATATATATATATATATATATATATATATATATATATATATACTGAGTTTGTATATATACTAACTCAGTATATATACTGAGAATTAACTTTAGTCCTTGTCTTACCCTGCTTTGATTCCAAGGATCAACGTCCGTGCGGCCCCGTCTCTGACTAGGGCCTAATGGTTGGTGGTCTGGTCAACCAGGCTGTTGGACGCGGCTGCTCGCAGCTAATGTGATGTAATGCTGATCACTAAGCTCGTGGTGCTCCCAAAGCCTCAAGTGTAACAATGAACTAGGGCAAGTAAATCCATTCCATAAGGAACAGGCACGCCAACCTATTCGAAGCTTACCTATTACTGAATGAACGTGAATGAAAGCTATACCCCACAATCACAGGGCTGGATATTTGTCATCCTGGTTGATACCTGGTTGATGGGGTTCTGGGAGTTCTTCTACTCCCCAAGCCCGGCCCGAGGCCAGGCTCGACTTGTGAGAGTTTGGTCCACCAGGCTGTTGCTTGGAGCGGCCCGCAGGCCCACATACCCACCACAGCCCGGTTGGTCCGGCACTCCTTGGAGGAATAAATCTAGTTTCCTCTTGAAAAAGTCCACGGTTGTTCCGGCAATATTTCTTATGCTTGCTTGCTCTTATCCTGTTTGTCGGTTCTTAACAACACTGGAGGCGGGAAAGGCAATCACAACAGAAGATAAGAGCAGCATATGCTTCCAGTGATGCTGATCAACCCAGAGCTGTGGTCTAGAATTACCATGTCTCATTACCCGTTCAACAACCACGTTTTCGCCTCTGTACCCCTACAACCACGTTCTTGCGGTTGTAGGGGGATACATACAGGCGTGTACGTACGTGTGAGTACATACAGGCGAGTACATACGGGTGAGTACATACGAGTGAGTACACACATATACACGCACAAGCAACCTATCTCACTGCAATATAGACAGAACTGCAAAACGGCTGAATATTCACACTGAAGCAAAAGCCTGGGCAATGCTAGTGAATTATTGCCCCCCTTTTCCGCCGCCCCAAACCTCTCTTCCCCCCTTCCCATCCCATCCCTCTTCCCTTCCCAACCCATCCCTCATACCCCCCATCCCAACCCATCCCTCTCCCAGATATCCCGACCGTTTTAGCGGTACCCAAACACGATACTAAAAAGGAAAGGTGAAAACATTATAATATATGTCACTAGCGGGCACACATCCCCACTCCGCCACAAAAATACCTGACCATAAATTCCATCTTGGTGATAAATTTTGCTGTAGTGATTGCGCATTACCCTTGAGCAGCTGGAAATGTATGAACGGGATACATTATGCAGCCTAAATTACCTCCAGTCAGTCATGAATGAGGAAATCACAGAGTCCAGGCTGACTGCTGACACAGGGGGGAGGTGGGTCAGCGTCAGCACATGATTCCTTGCACTAACGATGTAGCCCACTGAACAAGGGCCGTGCCGAGGGTTCGAATCTACGTCCGAAAGGATCCCAGACGCGCCTTAATCGACGGAGCTACGACATGGTAAATATACCATGTTACCATGGTAAATATAACTGTTACCTAGCAGTAAAATAGGTACCTGGGTGTTAGTCAGCTGTCACTGGCTGCTTCCTGGGGGTGGAGGCCTGGTCGAGGACCGGGCCGCGGGGACACTAAAAGCCCCGAAATCATCTCAAGATAACCTCACCTCAAGATATAGTCCACGTTACAATTATCAGTACAGGTAATTAAGAATCTTAATTATCACTGTATAGTTGTTCTATTTTATTAAATGTATAATACAATACCTTGACGTTTAACTCAATTACTTCATACAACTACTACACACCTTCCCCTCACCAGAGAAAACCAGAACCAGGCACTTGGGGGGAGATAAGTCCAGGAAACAACTTGTAATAACTGTACCTTATCAGTGAAAATAAACTTAAGACTAAAAAACCAGTACAAGACACTAGCCGTGACTAACAAGCATAATACCTTGAGGCTACCTAGAGGTGCTTCCGGGGCTTAGTGTCCCCGCGGCCCGGTCGTCGACCAGGCCTCCTGGTTGCTGGACTGATCAACCAGGCTGTTAGACGCGGTTGCTAATAGAGTCACGCCACCCAACCCACACGGCATCGGACTCAAGAATCCTGGGACGGGGTTCTTGATCCGAGTCTTACGCCAACTCCAAGGAAGTGTGGGTGCTAGTTGGAGGAGGTGCCGTCTACTGTGGGCCACAGGAGGCGGTGATGCAGGGAGAGTTAATGTGACTCTCGCTAGTGATACTCACTCCCGCTCTACGCTAAAATCAATGTGCCGTATTTGCATGTTCTTTCGTTCGGCGATTAAGGACCTAAGCATAACTGTTAATTTCTTCCGTTGGTGTGTGTGTGTGTGTGTGTGTGTGTGTGTGTGTGTGTGTGTGTGTGTGTGTGTGTGTGTGTACTCACCTATTTGTGCTTGCAGGATCGAGCATTGACTCTTGGATCCCGCCTTTCCAGCTATCGGTTGTTTACAGCAATGACTCCTGTCCCATTTCCCTATCATACCTAGTTTGTGTGCGTGTGTGTGTGTGTGTGTGTGTGTGTGTGTGTGTGTGTGTGTGTGTGTGTGTGTGTGTGTGTGTGTGTGTGTGTGTGTGTGTGTGTGTGTGTGTGTGTGTGTGAATATAAGTGTACTTGTGCAGATACATACACATAATTTAATTAGCATTACACCCCACCATAACAAAATAAAAAGAGTAGGACACAAACCAGGTATAGTTCATTCGCTCCATGAGCTGACAGCCTGCTGACAGCCTGCTGACAGCCTGCTGACAGCCTGCTGACACGAGCACAAACGTAGGAGAATCAGACGGTGGCAGGCTTACCAAAGTAGTCGCAGTGGTCAGTACACAACACTGTACTGTGCACAGCCGTGTTCAAGGCAGGTAGTGACACCTGTGGTCAGAGCACCGTCGCCTGTGTGTTCTGACAGGTGCTCTGACACACACACACAGTACTTAATGATGTAGTTTAAAACCAGAAAAAAAATCACAAACCAGAGGCACACCACACATACTTACAAACACCACTAATACTTCACTCAGTCGGCCATTTCTCCCGACTGGAAGCTAGAAACGTGAGTGCCAAACACATCGACACAGTTGGCACTAGACGGCTGACACTTGAGCGACGGCACTAGACGCCTGACACTTGAGCGACGGCACTAGACGCCTGACACTTGAGCGACGGCACTAGACGGCTGACACTGGCCGCTGGCACTAAGCAGCTTACACTTGATCGTCAGCACAAAGACTAGCTGCTCACACCCGCCTGCAGGAGTGGACACACACACATCCTACAGTATGGCAGGCCACAGGCCCACACCCGCCACAACTGCCTGCCACACAGAACATCACGCCACCAGGTCACATGGTAGCCAGGTATGGAGGCGAGGGGACGTGCCGCCAGACCTCCTGGTATCTCAGGTATACCTGGAGTACGACCTGTTGTCCTCCTGCTGCTCCTCCTCCACGCACACAACTGACTAAACCTCCAATGGCATCACTGATGTGTCGGAGGAGTTTCTCTGGGGCAGGTGAAGCGGGCGCGGATCCTCGCAAAGGGGAGGCAACACGGAGAGGTCCTGGGTTAGGGGCACGGCAGCGACACGTAGAGGAGGTCCACGGTAGGGCACGGCAGCAACACTGACACGCCTCGGTCACCGGGGGCGCCTCACTCTCAGGCTGGGCGGAGCCTCACACCCAGCAAGCTCCGCCCTCCCTCCCGCTATGCACCAAGCCAGTGCGATGACTAACTCATTTTTGGTGAGTTTTACTTTCGCCTTACTCTTATGTCCACCTGCTCTTGCGTTCATTTTTGTATACGAGGCAGCTATGTGCTGGCGGGAAGAACTTCTCCCTGGCACACAGGCCCTAGGGAAGCTCCTACGTTTTACGCAAGAGGAGAAAACATTTCACAGTGAAGGTATGTATGTATGTGTGTATGTGTATGTGTATGTGTGTGTGTGTGTGTGTGTGTGTGTGTGTGTGTGTGTGTGTGTGTGTGTGTGTGTGTGTGTGTGTACACGACCGTCATTAACTCCTGGTCGTAAATTTTCCACTTCAGTGTTAAAATTATGTACATAAGCGTTCGCTTAGCAATAATATATTTATTTATCCATGCAGCGGATAAATTACGAGTTGGTGGGTTTTGGGCGTTGACAACGACCAGAGGGTGTGGAGGGTAGGTCGGGGGGGGGGGGGGGAAAGGGGGCGTGGTGGGCGTGACCAAAGCGGGTGGTGGGCGTGGCGGGGGAGGCCAGCGAGCGGGTGTAGGGGAGATGGGCTCAGTGTGTGGCCAGAGAGCCTCAACAGCCAACGTGAAGCGGCGAGCTGTGGCACTCCTTGACTCACTGGCTGGCTGGCTCTGTCTGTGTCTCTTTCCGTCTGTGTCACGCTCTGTCCCCTCCTCCCGACCTCCATGCACAGCTCCTGTACCGCGTCCCCTGCCACACCACTCGGCTCCCGGGACGGTAACCGACCCATTCGCTGTCTTCTTCAGGAGAAAAGACAGTTCAGTTCGCCTCGAGTTGGATAAAAGCACTGCCGTGTTTAGCGGGTTAATATCACGCAAAAACAATAGGGAACTCCACCCACAACTCGACGCGTTCAGACTTTGGAGGTCAACCTCAGACGTCAGACCTTGGAGCTCAACCTCAGACGTCAGACCTTGGAGGTCAACCTCAGACGTCAGACCTTGGAGGTCAACCTCAGACGTCAGACCTTGGAGGTTAACCTCAGACGTCAGACCTTGGAGCTCAACCTCAGACGTCAGACCTTGGAGCTCAACCTCAGACGTCAGACCTTGGAGCTCAACCTCAGACGTCAGACCTTGGAGGTCAACCTCAGACGTCTGACCTTGGAGTTCAACCTCAGACGTCTGACCTTGGAGCTCAACCTCAGAGTCAGACCTTGGAGCTCAGCCTCAGACGTCAGACCTTGGAGGTCAACCTCAGACGTCAGACCTTGGAGCTCAACCTCAGACGTCAGACCTTGGAGCTCAACCTCAGACGTCAGACCTTGGAGCTCAACCTCAGACGTCAGACCTTGGAGCTCAACCTCAGACGTCAGACCTTGGAGCTCAACCTCAACTCGGCGGATCTGGACGCGTCGACAACAAACACAACATTGGTCTTTTGTGAGAAAAGTGCAGATATAAAAACCAGCGACTAATTAAAATGAGGACAAGTGCACGGAAGACCCCTAAACAAATTTCAGATAGCAAAAGATAGCAAAAGATAGCAAAAGATAGCAAAAGATATCAAAACAAATAAACCTTCATTTGAGGCTCTTCTCCGGTACGAAGCCTGCAGTGAAGGCATGTTTACAGTATTGTTCCACACCTGCAGAATAGGCCTCGAGTCTCGTCACACCTGCGGGAGAGTTCTCTTCCTCGCACCATACCTTCAGGAGAGGTCTCTTCCTCGCACCATACCTGCAGGAGAGGTCTCTTCCTCGTTCCACACCTGCAGGAGAGGTCTCTTCCTCGTTCCACACCTGCAGGCAAGGTCTCGTCCTCGTTCCACACCTGCAGGAGAGGTCTCTTCCTCGTTCCACACCTGCAGGAGAGGTCTCTTCCTTGCACCATACCTGCAGGAGAGGTCTCTTCCTCGTTCCACACCTGCAGGACAGGTCTCTTCCTCGTTCCACACCTGCCGGAAAGGTCTCTTCCTCGTTCTATACCTGCAGGAGAGGTCTCTTCCTTATTCCACACTTTCAGGAGAGGTCTCCTCGCTCCACACCTGAAGTAGAGGTCTCCTCTCTCCACACCTGTGGGAGAGGTCTTCTACCCGCTGCACACCTTCGGGAGAGGTATCCTTCTCGCTCCACACCTGTGGGAGAGGTCTTCTTCTCGCTCCACACCTGCGGGAGAGGTCTTCTTCTCGCTCCACACCTACGGGAGAGGTATCCTTCTCTCTCTCCACACCTGTGGGGAGAGGTCTTCTTCTCGCTCCACACCTACGGGAGAGGTATCCTTCTCTCTCTCCACACCTGTGGGAGAGGTCTTCTTCTCGCTCCACACCTACGGGAGAGGTATCCTTCTCGCTCCACACCTGTGGGAGAGGTCTTCTACCCGCTCCACACTTACGGGAGAGGTATCCCTCTCGCTCCACGGCTGCGGAAGAGGTCTTCTTCTCGCTCCACACCTGCGGGAGAGGTATCCTTCTCGCTCCACACCTGCGGAAGAGATTTCCTTCTCTCTCTCCACACCTGTGGGAGAATTTTCCTTGCTCAGCACACCAGGTTCATCAGCAGTGCCAGTGTCACCTCAGATCTAAGAGGTATATATATATATATTACATATATAAATATATAAATATATATATATATATATATATATATATATATATATATATATATATATATATATATATATATATATATATATATATATATATATATATTCAGGGCAGAGATATACCAAATACATACCGCTATACAGAGGCGAAAAACGGCTCTTATTAACGTTTGTGTATACCAAACAATGTCATGATTCCAGGCGTGGCGAACGTTTGCACATAGCAAACAATCTCACGGCTGCAGACATTGTCATAGTTTGTCCAGCAAACATTCATGGAAATGAAGATGTTGTAAACATTTGAGCCATTTATAAACTAGGGTTTACACTAGCACGTCCCACTAGTACACTACACTAGTACACTACACTAGCACGTCCCACTAGTACACTACACTAGTACACTACACTAGCACGTCCCACTAGTACACTACACTGGCACGTCCCACAAGTACACTACACTGGCACGTCCCACTAGTACACTACACTGGCACGTCCCACTACTACACTACACTAGCACGTCCCACTAGCACACTACACTGGCACGTCCCACTAGTACACTACACTGGCACGTCCCACTAGTACACTACACTAGCACGTCCCACTAGTACACTACACTAGCACGTCCCACTACTACACTACACTAGCACGTCCCACTAGTACACTACACTGTCACGTCCCACTACTACACTACACTAGCACGTCCCACTAGTACACTACACTAGCACGTCCCACTAGTACACTACACTGGCACGTCCCACTAGTACACTACACTGGCACGTCCCACTAGTACACTACACTAGCACGTCCCACTAGTACACTACACTAACACGTCCCACTAGTACACTACACTGGCACGTCCCACTAGTACACTACACTGGCACGTCCCACTAGTACACTACACTGGCACGTCCCACTAGTACACTACACTAGTACACTACACTCTCACGTCCCACTAGTACACTACACTAGGACACACCACTAGTACACTACACCAGCACGTCCCACTAGTACACTACACTAGTACACTACACTGGCACGTCCCACTAGTACACTACACTGGCACGTCCCACTAGTACACTACACTAGTACACTACACTAGCACGTCCCACTAGTACACTACACCAGTACACTACACTAGCACGTCCCACTAGTACACTACACTAGGACACACCACTAGTACACTACACCAGCACGTCCCACTAGTACACTACACTAGTACACTACACTGGCACGTCCCACTAGTACACTACACTAGTACACTACACTGGCACGTCCCACTAGTACACTACACTAGGACACACCACTAGGACACACCACTAGTACACTACACCAGCACGTCCCACTAGTACACTACACTAGTACACTACACTAGTACACTACACTGTCACGTCCCACTAGGACACACCACTAGTACACTACACCAGCACGTCCCACTAGTACACTACACTAGTACACTACACTAGCACGTCCCACTAGTACACTACACTAGGATGCCACACCGCTGCGTGCCTCAAATAGCAAAACAGTGTTCCCACACAGACATCTAAGTGGAATGCTTTTCTTGAATGCATAACTTGAAGCTATAAAAATACTGGTGCTGACGTCACCAGACCCACTTGCTCTCATTCTCAGACACAACCAGCCAGGTTAACTGGCGATGGGGTGCGGGGATCAACGTCCCCGCGGCCCGGTCTCTGACCAGGGCCTCCTGGTTGGTGGGCTAATCAACCAGTGGTACATTTTCTCAATAGGACACCAATCACCAGGTCTACACTTGCGTGGTTATACTACACAGTTGCAGAAGATTCTCTGAGTATCCATGCACTATTTAGTAGACAGTTTGCTCGGCAATCAGGTCCCCGAAGGTGCCTCCTTGAAACAGTTAAGGATCTGGAGATCAATAATTATAATTTGCTGGTAAAATATCGTATCGTTATGCTGGAAAACTTGTCGCTGTGACGTGCTATGAAACACTGGAGCGCCATCTGTGATGCCACATGCAAGCAGGAAGCTGCTGCTAAGATGAATCACAGTACAGTGAAGTTGACATGGACGCTACACCATACCGCCCCAACACCGGACACTATACTGGATGCCGGCCAAGGAGATGCACAGAGTGGACACTATACGCCAGACGGAGAGTCACTGCACCGATAATTGAGCTTCACAACAGGATCTGGGCCACAGGACACCATAGACCAGACACAGGGCTACGGAGCCACAGATGAACACTCGGACTCGGGGTAGAAATAGCCTAAGCTACTCTATCCCTTTGAGATGTATTTATTGCTTATCTCAATAAACATACTTGAACTTGAACTTGAACCACACATAACGGAGTGGTGACCAGCCGACGCCGCCCCAAGCACCACTCCCCGGCCAGGAACTCTGGTGTCCAGTGGCCGCCTACCACCCACAGCAACACGCGGCGTTAAAGGATTACCAGCCGCGCCAAACAGGTGCCAAATACTACCTGCCCGACACTCACCGCCCACCTGCTGCCTCTCCCACAGGTAAGTACCTGGAATTCTCTCTTGCGTCACTTTACTTGTAACTACTCACAACTTGACAATGAGGTTATATGTGCAGGTAACCTTCTCTAAGAGCTGTACGTGTATATTATATTTCCTGTTATATCCCAACCAGCATATCACTACTAGCATACTTAGACAGAATTACCTGTCTCCATAGATGTGTTGGGAGGTAGGCTTCACTGCTGTGAATTTAGTCATGCCATGACATAGACATTGTGCATGTCATATCTTTACATGTTCTTACTAAAACACCTGACTTGACTACCTGGAAGAAGAGTGAGCCAGCTGAACTGAAAAGTGAGAGATGGAGTAACTCCCCAGCTTATGGGCACTTTACAGTGCTTCTGACGACCCTCTCATAGTAAAATACATGACTAAGTCTTACATTCTCCATCCGATCGCTTTTTATGGCAGAGCCATTTTCAATGGGGACTGGGGGTTTGGGGTGTGTGTGTGAGGTGTTGGGGAGGGGGTGTGTGAGAGGTGTTGGGGGGGGGGTGAGAGGTGTTGGGGGGTGTGAGAGGTGTTGGGGGGGGTGATAGGTATTGGGGGGTGTGAGAGGTATTGGGGGTGTGTTTGAGAGGTATTTGGGAGGTCGTGGGAAGTGTTTTTATTTCGATGTGTGGCCAAGTGAGCCCAAATACAGTAGGCGGCGTTGAAAGCAACTCCAGGCATAGTTATATGTGGATAATTCGAAAGAGTTATCGATATACGAGTAGGTAGTTACAAGAGACTTAACTTAACCTGGTCCTATAATTAAGTAGCGAGGGTCCAAGACCTGGACGTCTCGTCCAAGCAAGTGCTGGAAGATATCCTTAGCTTACAATACCATAATAAAATATACGACACCATCAATCATTGACTCGGGTGTACTACACTCTCAGCTACGGATATCGTGCCTCGAACGCGTACACATGCCCTATATCAACAGCCTCCCTGATTTCCACTACTATCACCACCTGAACCTCCACCCCCACCCCCACCTGAACCCCCACCCCCACCTGAACCTCCACCCCACCCCCACCTGAACCTCCACCCCCACCCCCACCTGAACCTCCACCCCCACCCCCACCTGAACCTCCACCCCCATCTGAATCTCCACCCCCACCTGAACCTCCACCCCCACCCCCACCTGAACCCCCACCCCCACCTCCTCTACCCCCAACCAAGACTACCATCTACGCACTCCACACTAAAACAACTTGTACGGTCATTTACAAATCGTATCCCGCCTGTTGTGTTGGCCCGCCGTTGGAGGCGCGCCGCCCGCACCTGAAAACCTCATACCATTGCAGTCTTTAAATATTCACCAGACTATAAATGTCTTTAGTGGAGGAGAGACGGTGGAGGAGTGGGCCCAGAGGGAGCGGTGTGGCCCCTCACGTCCACCTTAGTGCCCTCGTAAACCACCACTCACGCCGCTGCCTGCTACGTCCTCCCCCCTACCACCCTACTCCCATCATCACAACCCCTCCCACCACCACTACTACCTGTACTGCCTCCACCACCACCACTACTACCTGTACTGCCTCCACCACCACCACTACTGCCTTGTACTTCCTCCACCACCACCACTACTGCCTCTACCACCACCACTACTGCTGCCTACACCACCATCACTACTACCTATACTGCCTCCACCACCACCACTACTGCCTCTACCACCATCACTACTGCTGCCTACACCACCATCACTACTACCTATACTGCCTCCACCACCACCACTACTGCCTCTACCACCATCACTACTGCTGCCTACACCACCATCACTACTACCACTACTGCCTCCACCACCACTATTGCCGCTGGGAATAATACATGATGGCAGCAACGTGTGAAGAGTGAGCTAATATTGGAGGTGTTTGTCCATGACAACTCCCTAGAAGCCCTGTCCACCCGCTCTTAGGAGTCGGTGGTGCTGGAGTGTGGTGGTGCTGGAGTGTGGTGGTGCTGGAGTGTGGTGGTGCTGGAGTGTGGTGGTGCTGGAAGTGTGGTGGTGCTGGAGTGTGGTGGTGCTGGAGTGTGGTGGTGCTGGAGTGTGGTGGTGCTGGAGTGTGGTGGTGCTGGAGTGTGGTGGTGCTGGAGTGTGGTGGTGCTGGAAGTGTGGTGGTGCTGGAGTGTGGTGGTGCTGGAAGTGTGGTGGTGCTGGAGTGTGGTGGTGCTGGAGTGTGGTGGTGCTGGAGTGTGGTGGTGCTGGAAGTGTGGTGGTGCTGGAGTGTGGTGGTGCTGGAGTGTGGTGGTGCTGGAGTGTGGTGGTGCTGGAGTGTGGTAGTGCTGGAGTGTGGTGGTGCTGGAGTGTGGTGGTGCTGGAGTGTGGTGGTGCTGGAGTGTGGTGGTGCTGGAGTGTGGTGGTGCTGAAGTGTGGTGGTGCTGGAGTGTGGTGGTGCTGGAGTGTGGTGGTGCTGGAGTGTGGTGGTGCCACGGCACCGTAGTTTTGCCGTTCTCAGGTACGGCAAAAATGAGGATCTGAAACATAATACAGGGTACAAAACACAATCGAATCTGCCCATAGTAGGAAAACAGCATGTAAAGGATTTGGGAATAATGATGTCCGACGACCTAACGTTTAGAGAGCATAACCAAGCAAGTATTGTGACAGCCAGAAAAATGATCGGATGGATTACGAGAACTTTCAAATCCAGAGATCCCATCACAATGGTTGTACTCTTCAAGTTGCTTGTGTTGTCTCGTCTCGAGTACTGCTCAGTACTCACTTCCCCCTTCAGAGCAGGAGAGATTGCTGAAATAGAGGGAATACAGAGAACATATACGGCACGCATAGACGCGATAAAGCACCTAAAGTATGGTATCGTCTCAAAGCTCTCTAAATGTACTCACTAGAAAGGAGACGAGAGAGAAACCAAATAATATACACATGGAAAATACTGGAGGGCTAGGTCCCAAATCTACACAGTAAAATAACAACGTACTCGAAGTGAACGATATGGAAGAAAATGCAGAATAGAACTAGTGAAGAGCAGAGGTGCCATAGGCACAATCAGAGAACACTGTACAAACATCAGAGGTCCACGGCTGTTCAACATCCTCCCAGTGACGATAAGAAATACTGCCGGAACAACCGTGGACATCTTCAAGATAAAACAAGATTGTTTCCTCTAAGGCATACCGGACCAACCGGGCTGTGGTGGGTATGTGGGCCTGCTGGCCGCTCTAAGCAACAGCCTAGTGGACTGTTGCTTGGAACGGCCCACTCACAAATCAAGACTGGCCTCGGGCCGGGCGTGGGAAGTAGAAGAACTCCCAGAACCCCATCAAGCAGGTATCAAGCAGGTTCTACGTAATCCTCCACTCATACGGTACACAAAGACTTCCATCCCTGGATAGATTGAGCTAACCTCGTTCTTATAACAAACTTTCTCTGTACAACTGCTGTATATCTGAAAAGGACGCACTCAATCCGGTTTAGCCGGACCAATCACTGAAGAGATGTGCGTAAAAAGGGCACTGCTCCATGGATGTAATTACTGCAGTAGTCGAGAATGAACGGGCATAAGAAATAAGGTAAAAACACCAATTGGGATAAAATGGAGAATTAATGATTCTTCGTCTGCAACACAAATATAATGGGGAGAGGGAAAAATGTGGGGGATGGGAAGGTGAGGAATGGGTAGTGGAGGAAGGGATGTGGGGGAGGGATGGGGGAGTTGAAGGGAGAGAAGGAATGGAGGAATGCAGTTCCAACATGGAGTCCATATGTCGTCAAGCATAAAACTAAATTGGAGAAGGCTCAGAGGTTTGCTCCCAGACGAGTACCCGAACTGAGGGGCATGAGCTATGAGGATAGACTTCGGGAATTAAACCTCACGTCGCTGGAAGACAGGAGAGTTAAGGGGGGGAAATGATCACCACATACAAGATTCTTAAAGGAACTGATAGGGTAGATAAAAATAGTTTATTTAACACAAGGAGCACACACACTAGGGAACACAGGTGTAAACTGAGTGCCCAAATGAGCCATAAAGACATTAGAAATAATTTTTTTTTGAGTCAAGAGTAGTTAATAAATGGAATGCATTAGGAAGTGATGTGGTGGAGGCTAACTCCATACACAGTTTCAAATGTAGATATGATAGAGCCCAGTAGGCACAGGAATCTGTACACCAGTTGATTGACGGTTGAGAGGCGGGACCAAAGAGCCACAGCTCAACCCCGCAAGCACAATTAGGTGAGTACAATTAGGTGAGTACACAGACTCTCACAGACTCACACAGACAGACACACACACACACATACACACACACACACACACACACACACACACACACACACACACACACACACACACACACACACACACACACACTAAAGCAGCACTCCACTTTATAAATCATGATGAAAGAGGACCATCAGGAGACCAGCACACAGCCCACGGAGAGTCCTCAACCATCACCCTAATGTCTACACTAATCTTTCCTCCCACTCCTCCACCGCCTCCCTCTCTCCGTCAACTTCCACTCACTCAACCCAAATTTCTCCCTCTTTTAAACACCTCCGTACTCATTTCAACTCTCTCTCTCTCTCTCTCTCTCTCTCTCTCTCTCTCTCTCTCTCTCTCTCTCTCTCTCTCTCTCTCCATTCCTTCTATTCTTAATACCACCATTTCCCTTTCACTATATTCTCTCTTATATCAATTTATCCCTTCCACACTTCTTTCCCCTCCTATTTCACTCTCCTATTTCCTATTTCCTCTCCTATTTCACTTTCCCACTCCTCCTCCTCCCTCCCCCCCTCTGCTCTCACCTCCATTAAATCCCTCCCCCGTCCCTTGTCCATCATCAATATCACAGCCTCAATCCACAGGCGTCCAAGGCTGAAAATCCCCACGAATCCCCAAGAGTAATCCCCTGCGTGGCTCTACTCGCCACAGCTGGAATATTACCTGAGGGGGGGGGGCCACAAACACTCATTATCCCCTGCCACGCCCCTCGGTCCCCCCCCTCCCTCCTCTCTCACTTACTCTCACCTACCTTCCTTCCTCTCACACTTATCTATCTTCCTCTCTTCTCTCCTTCCAACTTTCCTTCAAGCCTTATCTATTTATTGTTTGTGTGTTATTACCTGAGAGAGAGAGAGAGAGAGAGAGAGAGAGAGAGAGAGAGAGAGAGAGAGAGAGAGAGAGAGAGAGAGAGAGAGAGAGAGAGAGAGAGAGAGAGAGCTCAACGTAGAAACGGGCAAGCTAAGGAATGGGCGGGTGAGAGAAAACGAGCTCCGGGTTGACTACTTGCTGATTCAGGGAAGGCTAAATGAATTATTTGGAAACAGAGTGGCGTAAATTTGATCTCAGTAGCCAAGACACGTGAATCCTGTGTGAGAAACGCACACAAAGAAAGAGAATATTAGGTAGGTTTTCAGCTATAAACAGCCTACGTGCGTACGTGGGCGGTATCGCTCCTTGCAGGGTCGGCGTTTGATCCCCGATGGTGGAAGTGGTTGGGCATCGGCCCCTTACTCCGTCCGCATATCCCTGCCATGGGTAATATAGTCACACGTAATATAGCGGTGTGTAACTGACTCGGTGTTTACTCTTGGTAACTTCCCTAGATTGCGCTCTCTCTCTCTCTCTTTCTCGCCGTCATCATACATATATCAATCCTTCAACTTTTCTATGTGTAAATATAGCTAAATATGCCTCTCCATTTCCCCCCCCCCCCCCACACACACACACTACCAACGCAAATTTTATACAATTCCTAAAAATATTTTGGGGGGGATAAACTCTCGCATCTTTGAGGCGTTTCGCTCTTTTAATCTACTAACGACTCTTGCATCCATAATGTGATTAAATCCGGGTAAATTACTCCTCGTGGTTTTATTATAAAACTACATCCTGGAGCATAATAATAGAACTCTTTCCTTGAAATTCCTTATTTTTAACTTGTGTGAAGTCGAGACCTCTCCAGGGGAGCCCTCAGAGATGCCTCCAGCGTTTAGGTTTCGGTATTTTTAATGTTATATTCTTTTTTTTTTTTTGGTGTAGTTGAATAAGAGACCTGGAGAAATGAATGAAAGTTTGAATGAATGATTACTTCTGTGTGTTGGGCACGGGGAGCGAGTTTTTTTATGTAGATGATGTAGACTACCAACGATAGTTTTTTTTATTAATACATAAGGTAGATCTGCATTTATGCAGCTAGGAAGGGGTTTATACTGAATAAAGTCTACGGTGCCTGGCAGCCACATTTCAGTATGTCGTCTGCAATTCATCCTCCTAAAATGATAGTACTTACAGGTAGTTTTTCGTACAAAGTACCAATATGAAGTGTTGGACTACTAAAGAATTTACTTATTGCATTATTCAATTGACCCAAATGACATTGTCTGAAATACGAAATGCCACTAAAGAACAGGTAAAGACAGGTAAGCAAACCTGTCCTACCAATCCTAAGCCAAATCTACGCTAGTTTAGGCTTAATATAGCATATATATATCTTATATTAGTCTAGTCATGTCCTTGACAAGTCCTTAGGCATGTCCTTAGCCAACATACTAGGCCAAGGAATGTTTAAGTTTGGATTTTAGCTCTATTATTGGACTCCATAAAATTTAAAACACTTATTGGACTCTATAAAATTTAAAACAAACACAAAATGGGAACTTTTTGGTGGTCCAAAACTATATATATTGGAACTTTACACCGAATAGTTACTGTAAGTACTATCATTTTACAGTGATGCGCCTCCTTCCCCTTCCTAAACTGCTTCTAACCATACGTTCTAACTACTTCAAAGCAAGCTTCAAGCACCAATTCCCCTCCACCACTCACCTACCTAACCTCTTCTAGCCCCCCAACCCTTCCTCCCCCCCTCCCCGCTACACAGCCAAGCCTCCCTGCCTCGGGCCACCAACATCAACAAATGGCAGGCATAAATTCATCGCAGGGAAATGTGACTCTCTCTAGCCATGCTTATTTCTCATTATAGTGCAGTGGGCATGGTCTCCTCTCACTCTCTTCTCTCACTCTGAACTCTCTCACTCTCTTGCCTCACTATAACCTCTCACCCCTTTTTCCTCACTATAAACTCTTTCTCTCTCTCTCTCTTGTCTCACCATAACCTCTCAGCCCTCTTCCCTCACTATAAACTCTCCCTCTCTCTCTCTCTTGCCTCACTATAACCTCTCACCCCTTTTTCCTCACTATAAACTCTTTCTCTCTCTCTCTCTTGTCTCACCATAACCTCTCAGCCCTCTTCCCTCACTATAAACTCTCCCTTTCTCTCTCTCTTGCCTCACCATAACCTCTCACCCCTCTTCCCTCACTATAAACTCTCCCTCTCTCTCTCTCTTGCCTCACCATAACCTCTCACCCCTCTTCCCTCACTATAAACTCTCCCTCTCTCTCTCTCTCTTGCCTCACCATAACCTCTCACCCCTTTTCCCTCACTATAAACTCTCCCTCTCTCTCTCTTGCCTCACCATAAACTTTCAATCCTCCATTATCTCTCACCTTCTTTGCTGACGATAATGTATCTCACTCTTCGCTAACCAGAAGCTCTATTTTTCACACTTTTCTCACTCTTTCCACATCCTAAACTTTCCCTGACACCTCCCCCCTCCCCCCATCAACCCCACCCCCTCTCTCTCTCTCTCTCTCTCTCTCTCTCTCTCTCTCTCTCTCTCTCTCTCTCTCTCTCTCTCTCTCTCTCTCTCTCTCTCTCTCTCTCTCTCTCACCCGTCAAAACACTGTGTGTGGGGGTAATAGCCGCTCTCATCCACATTGCCCGCCACATGGAGACACATGGAGACACATAGAGACACATGGCTGAAAAGTGTCAAGAAGCCATAGTAACCGAAATAGCGGGAGGAGGAGACCATTTAAGATGCTTGAAATATGGCACAAAGGGTTGACTGGGGAATGAAAAGGTGGATAGGGTGTATGGAAGGTGAGTTAGGAGTAGGCAAAGTGGGGTTAAGAGTACAGAAAGTGTATTATTACAAGAGATCTTGTTGAAGTAAACAGTTAATGACATCTGAACAGTGACCGGTTTGCGGGAGATACTGATACCTGTAGAAACCTGAAGGTAGACTTAAGGTAGACTCAATGTTGGTTGCACAAAAAAAAAATACCAAGGGAGCTTTAGTGGACAAAGGGACATGAGATACCACGAGCTTGACTTTACAACCTGTAAACTGCATGTTGATAATGGCGCACGCACGCACACACGCACACACACACACACACACACACACACACACACACACACACACACACACACACACACACACACACACACACACACACACACACAACCCGCTCTCTGCGGGTGTGGAAATTGCACACTCACCTTTTCCACACCTGCCGGCACGTTTAATTGGTTATAAATCAGGAAAGAAGGACAGAGGGGGAGCGAACGTGGCCTCCAGTGGACCAAATGAGCTTCCTCTCGTCTTCTCTATTGCCTCCAATGTTTCCTTTATCACCTCTAATTCTTCTCTCTACCCTTCATTCTAACCCCATATAGTTTCTAATTTCGTCAATTAACACCCCTCGTATTGGCATCGCTGGCCTTTACTCTGACTCGATATCTAACACCTGACTCTTGAGTGTGTGTACCTGTGTCACTCTGTATCTGTAAGTGTGAGAGTATCTCTCTGACTGTGTACGTGATTCTGTGTCGTTCTGTCAAATTGTCGAAGGGACAATTTCCTACCTCAGACGAGGAAAATTAAGTCGATATAACTCGAACTCTGACCCTGGGGACATACCTGGATTGCAGCTAGAAGAGGTTCAGGCACCTTTTCTACTCCCTAAGCTCAGCTCGGCCCGAGACATGGCTTGACTTATGAGAGCTTGGTCCAACAGGCTGTTGCTTGAGGCGGCTCGCATCAGCATCAACAAAATAACGTCGCAGCAAATTCATAGCTGGCCTCAAACAAACTAGATAAGAAAACGCTGCATTCTGCATACAGCATATGTAAGACCAACCCCCGGATATGCAGCTCTGGTATGGTAGCTGAAGAAACAAACCAAGAGAACTTGCGGGTAAATACAACGAGGCTGGTCCCGGAATTGAGACGAATGAGCTCCAGTGAAAGCATTAAGGACGGGACACTCCGGCGGGCAGAGGGGCAGAAAAGACAAAGAAGCAAGGTAGAACCTCCGTTACAGAGGGGCGAGGGGTCAACGATACAAAGTGGAAATGTAAAAAAGACTCTTAAGAGACGTCAGGAAATATATTTGTTTAGCGTAAGAGTTTTTAATTAATGGCTGGGGGTTCGAGCATGTTGTTGAAGTAATAACACAGATACCAAACTCTCACACGTCGAGCCTGGCCTCGGGCCGGGCTTGGGGAGTACAAGAACTCCCAGAACCCCATCAACCAGGTATCAATCAGATACACAGCTTCAATGACAAGTATGTTAAGTTACATGGAGGAGGAGAGGTGCTACATTGCACTAAGCCTATCTTGGTCAGTACATATAGGTACATATGGGTGTGTATGTACCTACACATAGGTACATATGGGTGCCACACTCCATAACCACACTCACCCTCACTTCACACACATACACATCACACTCATTAATTATCCATCGTGGTGCATTCCTCTCTTTCTCTTGCACGTGTCTTTGTTGTTGTTGTTGATGGCGATGGTTCTGTTACTACAACCCGTTCTCGCACTTTCTTTAAGTCAATATTGACTTATTTAATAAGTGCATATATGACATACTAATTGATTGTGAATATTTTAGCTTACCTTGAAAAGCTTCACAGAAAACACCGACCTCACCTAACCTTCTTAGTATGTAAACATAAGCATCTTATTGCTTCGTAATTATAATTATTACTTAACCTATTATAGGTAGAGGTTAAGTAATAATTGTAATTACGAAGCAATAAGATGCTTATCTTAACATACTAAGAAGGTTAGGTAAGGTCGATGTTTTCTATGAAGCTTTTCAAGGTAAACTAAAATATTCACCATCAATTAGTATGTCACATATGCACTTATTAAGTAAGCCAATATTGACTGTACGCAAGTGCGAGAACGGGTTGCAAAATACTGCAGATTTTTATGCAACTGCTGTTGTTACTAGTTATTACTGCGTATGTTGCTACGTCTGCTTTACTCACCTGCCCTCTGAAAATCAGCATTTCGTCCCCTTGTTCCTCCCCTCAGACAAGTGCCTGTTCCCTCGTCTTCTCTAAACCACTTTCCCTTCTTCCCCTATATCTTTCTCATCAGTGCCTTGCCCTTCCATGTATCTTCCCACTCAACTGCCTTTATGATCTCTCTCTCTCTCTTTCTCTCTCTCTCTCTCTCTCTCTCTCTCTCTCTCTCTCTCTCTCTCTCTCTCTCTCTCTCTCTCTCTCGTACTAGCGATAGCGAGATATTTACTTTAGGTTTGTATCCTACCAAGGTAGGATTGATTAGGCGTGAATCTTTAACAGGTCGCCTTTGTTCACCCAGCACTAATTTGGTGCTTGGTTATTAATCGATTGGTGGATCGTGTTCCAGGGAAGAGAAAGCTTTCAGCCTGGTCACAGGAATCAACAGTAGGCATGTTTCTGTACCCACTTGTGAGTAAAAGAGAAAGAGAAAGAGAAAGAGAGAGAGAGAGAGAGAGAGAGAGAGAGAGAGAGAGAGAGAGAGAGAGAGAGAGAGAGAGAGAGAGAGAGACAGACAGACAGACAGACAGACAGACAGACAGACAGACAGACAGACAGACAGACAGACAGACAGACAGACAGACAGAGAGAGAGAGAGTGTAATTACCCAAGTGTAATTACCTAAGTGTAGTTACAGGATAAGAGCTACGCTCGTGGTGTCCCGTCTTCCCAACACTCTTTGTCACATAACGCTTTGAAACTACTGAAAGTGTGTGTGTGTGTGTGTGTGTGTGTGAGCCTCTACCCAACTAGTCCTGCGAAACGTTTCCCCATTCCTTTCCCATCCCAGAAAACCCATCTCACCCTTCCCATTCCCGTGTGGCCGCTCCCTCCGGCTCATCCCCAACCTTCCTTTAACCCCCCTCATACCTGTAATTTACCTGTAGAGTAGACGATTTCAAGAATTTCTCTACTCCCCAAGCCCTGCCATCATCTACCAACTTAGCAAAAAAATATTATTCATCAACGCATTTGTGTACTGCTAGTTACCGGGAAATAAACATACGAGATTTGGCTTCAATCACTGCCTGGGGTAAATCTTGCAACGGCTTGGACATGAAATTGTTGTGTGATCAACCAGGAGGCCTGGTCGACGACCAGGAAGCCTGGTCCATCAACCAGGAGGCCTGGTCCGTCAACCAGGAGTCCTGGTCCGTCAACCAGGAGGCCTGGTCCGTCAACCAGGAGGCCTGGTCCGTCAACCAGGAAGCCTGGTCCATCAACCAGGAGGCCTGGTCCGTCAACCAGGAAGCCTGCTCCATCAACCAGGAGGCCTGGTCCGTCAACCAGGAGGCCTGGTCCGTCAACCAGGAGGCCTGGTCCGTCAACCAGGAGCCCTGGTCCGTCAACCAGGAGGCCTGGTCGACGACCGAGCCGCGGGGACGCTGAGCCCAGGAAGCACCTCAAGGTAACCTCAAGGTAAGGTAAGGTGATACCGAAAGAATTATTCATTAAGCGTGACAACTCGGACACAGGCCTGAGCCACATCCAAGCGCAAAACCTGCAAGAATAGCAAGACGCATGTCAACTACAGCGTCTCCAAGACTTAAGACGACCCCAGGTATATTAACGAAAAAAAGAAACAGAGACTTGGAGACGCGCACATACCCCAAACTTTAGGGGAGACAAACACACGGACACACGGACGGTACACGAGTTTCACACATACATTTTTCTTGTCGGATTTAGTGTATAACATATTCCAACTTGCACACACACACACACACAATTTCCCCAACTTGCGAATGCAACTTCCTGGCTTACTTGCGATACTTGTTGCAAGAACTCTCAGAGTGCAAATTTAACTGCCACGATGCAAGCAATAATATACGATTATATTCCCCCTTTTCTGCATATATCGGCATACAATGACTCTCACCAAGGATTCAGTAATCTAATTCGTCTCTCAGTGAAGAGGCTACAATGTTTGTGCTCGAGGAGTTAGCCAAAGTAAATGTACTAAATTAGTAAGAGTCTTCACGCTCACAGTAGACCCTGATGATCAAATCGTAAAGCCACAATGTTCAAGGAAATGAGCAAGTTCAAGAGGTCAAGGAAGCTGTTACAAGGATCTGGGAGATTACCACCACGGGCCCGGATCACACCAGACCTCCTGGATAGTGGCGTGATAAACCAGGCTGTTAGTACTTGCAGCACGTACTAGGCCAACTAACCAGGGATGATTTCAAGACATATTTCAAGACTCAGATTCCCAATGTTTATAGCTATTAATTAATATGTTTAATTTAATAAATTGATAATTTTATGAACAAATCCACAAGGGCCGTTATCTTGAGGTTATCTTGAGATGATTTCGGGGCTTTTTAGTGTCCCCGCGGCCCGGTCCTCGACGTGGCCTCCACCCCCAGGAAGCAGCTCGTGACAGCTGACTAACACCCAGGTACCTATTTTACTGCCAGGTAACAGGAAGCATAGGGTGAAAGAAACTCTGCCTATTGTTTCTCGCTGGCGCATGGGATCGAACCCGGGACCACAGGATCACAAGTCTAGCGTGCTGTCCGCTTGGCCGACCGGCTCCCTTTGCAGAAGTTGTTTACCTAACTGGAGGAATGTGGACAATATAGCCAGGGAAGGTATACCAGAGTGTACATGCAATATAGAAGCGATGGGTATCCCGCGAGAGATGTATAGCTGTAATGGGTCGACGTCGTTACAGTCACTTGGGCAGTTATTACCCGCCCCCACTCACCGGTCAGGGCCAGTTATTACCCTCCCCCACTCACCAATAAGGGCAGATCTTCCCCTCCCTCCACTCACCAATCAGAAACAGTTGCGCGGGTGGCCATCACAGAGGGGCGGAGGTGAGGGAGACGCAGCATCCATCACCCTGGGATAGTCACTGGTCGCACCAATACAGGTTACAATGGATTACTGGAAGCCAGGAGCCTGGGCTGGGGGGTACAGGCATGGTCAGCGTACTACTCTCACTCTCTCTCTGTGTCTCACTCTCTCTCTCTCTCTCTCTCACTCACTCACTCACTCACTCACTCACTCAATATATATATATATATATATATATATATATATATATATATATATATATATATATATATATATATATATATACCGAATTCTTTATACAACTGATATTCAATTTGTACAGCTTACTTCCCTATTTTTTGTTCATATATTTATTATCCATTTAGTCTATCACTGTATCTGATACATTATTAAACTGTTCTATTATTCTATCTGGTATATATAATTCGCTTATCCGATAATCGTATATAAAATTAATCATTAACCTGAATATCACATCCGATAGATTATGCACATATATTTTTACCGTGCCCGGCAAATAATTCATCTCTATTACTATCTAATTCTGTACATTATTAATTTAATCAATTGGCAGGATGGAAGAAACTGTCTGCCTTGAAACTTTTATTTGCGGACAGGAAGGAGAAGGGATAGAAGTAGGAGAGGGGAAGGAATGGGGGAGGGATAGGGAAGGAAGAAAGGTAGGAGAGGGAAGGCAGAGAGGCAAGAGAGGGAAGGAAAAGACGCAGGAGAGGAAAGGAAGAGAGAAAGGTGAGGCAAAAGAGGAAAAGGAAGATGGACGGGAGAGAGGAGTAGGAAACTGAAGGGGAAATAGGGACAATCAACAGTAGAGATGAAATGACAAAGGATTCGAACACGCTAGGAAAGGGAGAAAGTGGGAGGGGTGAAAGGGAGAAAGTGTGGGGGTGGGATGAAAGGAGAAAGTGGGGGGGGGGAGGGAGTGAGAAGGAGAAACAAACTAAGACACGAGATGAAGTCACCACAAAGTAGGGAAGAAAACTGGACAATTTCTGTATGTCCTTTACAGTTCTTGAAAGTTGCAGCTTTGATAGAGGCTACTACTGCTGTTCAATAGTCCAACAGCCTGGTTGACCAGTCCAGAAACGAGAGGTAACCATGAAGTTACCTTGAGGTGTTTTTGGGGCTTAGCGTCCCCGCGGCCCGGTCGTCAACCAGGCCTCCTGGTTGCTGGACTGGTCAACCAGGCTGTTGGACGCGGCTGCTCGCAGCCTGACGTACGAATCACAGCCTGATTAATCAGGTATCCTTTGGAGCCTACCTACCAATCTAACCCACCCTCCTGTTTAGAGATAACTTTTTTTTAACTATGTGGATTTATTGACGTAATGGATAATTACATAGAAGAATATTCTACTACGCCTATCTTGAGGTTATCTTGAGTTGATTTCGGGGCTTTAGTGTCCCCGCGGCCCGGTCCTAGACCAGGCCTCCACCCCCAGGAAGCAGCCCGTGACAGCTGACTAACACCCAGGTACCTATTTACTGCTAGGTAACAGGGGCATTCAGGGTGAAAGAAACTTTGCCCATTTGTTTCTGCCTCGTGCGGGAATCGAACCCGCGCCACAGAATTACGAGTCCTGCGCGTTATCCACCAGGCTACGAGGCCCCTCCCTAGGCCTAGGAGAGTAGATTAATTTTTTTAGCAATATAGATACAAAACCTTCTTCGGTTTGTCCATATTCAATTACACAAATTCTACTTTCTAATTGTCAATTACGTCAACATATCTACGATGGACCGCATCATTACTACCAGTAATACTATTTAAACGTTAATACTATCAGTAATACTATCTATTACTACTATCTAAACGGCAGGATAGACTGCCCCAATGATGCCTAGCTTTATCCCGTTACCCCCGATATTCTCCGCCCAGATATCCCATCACCAAGGGCCAGATTCACGAAGCAGTTACGCAAGCACTTACGAACCTGTGTATCTTTTCTCAATCTTTGGCGGCTTTGTTTACAATTATTAAACAGTTAATGAGCTCCGAAGCACCAGGAGGCTGTTTATAACAACAACAACAGGTGATTGGCAAGTTTTAATGCTTGTAAACTGTTTAATAAATGTAACCAAAGCCGTCAAAGATTGAGGAAAGATGTACACGTTTGTAAGTGCTTGCGTAACTGCTTCATGAATATGGCCCCAGATCTCCTACCAGATATCATAGATCTGGCAGCAAATCAACCAGATCTCCTACCAGATATCACAGATCTGGCAGGAAATCAACCAGATCTCCTACCAGATATCACAGATCTGGCAGGAAATCAACCAGATCTCCTACCAGATATCACAGATCTGGCAGCAAATCAACCAGATCTCCTACCAGATATCACAGATCTGACAGGAAATCAACCAGATCTCCTACCAGTTCCCACTCGCAACAGCAAGACGGCAGCAACCACAACACCAGCAACACCCACGCATAAACAACACTTATACACTGACAACCAAAAAGTTTTCAATTCCCTCCCAGAACTCCCTCTCCCTCCCCCCCTCCCCTTCCCCCCCGCGCAATTTGCATGTGATCGACCCCCCCCTCCCCACTCCCCCACTGGGCCGGCACTAAGTCCTTATTGCGACCAAATTAATTACAAATACGCAGTGTACAATTATTAATCACATTCGCAAAATTACACGCGGGTGTGTTCGTCAAATATTAATTAGGAGCACAAATAACTTTGAATTGAAGGAAACTGCGTTATGTGTGTGTAGATGAATGAAGTGAAGGTTCACTATGTGTGTGTAGATGAATGAAGAGAAGGTACACTATGTGTGTGTAGATGAATGAAGTGAAGGTACACTATGTGTGTGTAGATGAATGAAGAGAAGTGCACAATGTGTGGAGATGAATGAAGTGAAGTAAGAAGCTCTGCAACACTAAAGTGAAGAGCAAGGTAGCGCAGTCACTAACTCCAACCACAACAGCTAGATGAAACACAGTGTAAATCGAACTACATCAGTGTAAACTTAAGCACAACAGTGTAAACTGCAGTACAACAGTGTAAACTGAAGCACAACGGTGTAA
>NC_091191.1:4118679-4224639 GCF_040958095.1 Procambarus clarkii
ACCAGCTGCAACACCAGCAACAGCACCAGCTGCAACACCACCAACAGCACCAGCTGCAACACCACCAACAGCACCAGCTGCAACACCAGCAACAGCACCAGCTGCAACACCAGCAACAGCACCAGCTGCAACACCACCAACAGCACCAGCTGCAACACCAGCAACAGCACCAGCTGCAACACCAGCAACAGCACCAGCTGCAACACCACCAACAGCACCAGCTGCAACACCACCAACAGCACCAGCTGCAACACCACCAACAGCACCAGCTGCAACACCAGCAACAGCACCAGCTGCAACACCACCAACAGCACCAGCTGCAACACCACCAACAGCACCAGCTGCAACACCACCAACAGCACCAGCTGCAACACCACCAACAGCACCAGCTGCAACACCACCAACAGCACCAGCTGCAACACCACCAACAGCACCAGCTGCAACACCACCAACAGCACCAGCTGCAACACCACCAACAGCACCAGCTGCAACACCACCAACAGCACCAGCTGCAACACCACCAACAGCACCAGCTGCAACACCACCAACAGCACCAGCTGCAACACCACCAACAGCACCAGCTGCAACACCACCAACAGCACCAGCTGCAACACCACCAACAGCACCAGCTGCAACACCACCAACAGCACCAGCTGCAACACCACCAACAGCACCAGCTGCAACGCCAGCAACAGCACCAGCTGCAACACCACCAACAGCACCAGCTGCAACACCACCAACAGCACCAGCTGCAACGCCAGCAACAGCACCAGCTGCAACACCACCAACAGCACCAGCTGCAACACCAGCAACAGCACCAGCTGCAACACCACCAACAGCACCAGCTGCAACACCACCAACAGCACCAGCTGCAACACCACCAACAGCACCAGCTGCAACACCAGCAACAGCACCAGCTGCAACACCAGCAACAGCACCAGCTGCAACACCACCAACAGCACCAGCTGCAACGCCAGCAACAGCACCAGCTGCAACACCACCAACAGCACCAGCTGCAACACCACCAACAGCACCAGCTGCAACACCACCAACAGCACCAGCTGCAACGCCAGCAACAGCACCAGCTGCAACACCACCAACAGCACCAGCTGCAACACCACCAACAGCACCAGCTGCAACACCACCAACAGCACCAGCTGCAACACCAGCAACAGCACCAGCTGCAACACCAGCAACAGCACCAGCTGCAACACCAGCAACAGCACCAGCTGCAACACCACCAACAGCACCAGCTGCAACACCACCAACAGCACCAGCTGCAACACCAGCAACAGCACCAGCTGCAACACCACCAACAGCACCAGCTGCAACACCAGCAACAGCACCAGCTGCAACACTGCACATAACTTGCAACGATATAATCTCATCGTGTATGCATGGGATGCCGCCTGGAATTAATTACCGCAAGTGGGGGCATTTTTCCCCCACCTTCACAATTAAGGTT
The DNA here is from genome assembly GCF_040958095.1 of Procambarus clarkii. NCBI lineage: Eukaryota > Metazoa > Arthropoda > Malacostraca > Decapoda > Cambaridae > Procambarus > Procambarus clarkii. The sequence goes on from NC_091191.1 coordinate 4,120,145, forward strand.
TTGTGCTGCGAACACTTTTTTTGTGTACAAAATCTGGCGTTGAAGTGGCTGGTAGGGAGAGCGAGGACCTATAGATAGACCTGTCCTGTCACACACACACACGCACACACACATGGGGCACAGTGTCTTTCACCTGATGCCCCTTCTCACCTAGTATTAAATAGGTATCTGTGAATTAGCTGCTGCGGGCTGCAACCTGGGATGTATGTATCTGTGTGTGTGTGTGTGTGTGTGTGTGTGTGTGTGTGTGTGTGTGTGTGTGTGTGTGTGTGTGTGTGTGTGTGTGTGTGTGTGTGTGTGTGTGTGTGTTAACGAGTGAGAGAGATATAGCAGTACATATATATGTCTTGTGTCAGAACATAAGACAACCGATGGTTACAAAGGCGGGGTCCAAGAGCTAACAGCTCGATCCTGCAGCCACAAACAGTCAATACAAACACACAGGTAGCTTGTGAAACCGAACGTCCAACCAAAATATACGAGAACGACTACAGAATGATAATAATACATGAAGTCCTGGTGGACTGAAGAAACCTATTTCCTCCGCCTTGAAAAGTCCAGCTTCCAGCGTTCCCAATGCTTGCTGGACAGTCCAGCCGGGATGGTTAACTGAACCCAAACGTTGGATATATATATTGTGTTTATACGGCGCTAATAAATGACCCCGTTGCCTAGCTAAATATTGTAAATCAATCAATCTCCTTCCCTCTCTGATCTCTCCCTCTCTTGCCTCCTCTCACTGGAGCTCTGCACTCCCTCTCCCTCTTATCTGTCCAATCACTTGGGCTGGACGGTAGAGCGACGGTCTCGCGTCATGCAGATCGGCGTTCAATCCCCGACCGTCCAAGTGGTTGGGGCACCATTCTTTCCCCCCCGTCCCATCCCAAATCCTTATCCTGACCCCTTCCTTCCCAGTGCTATATAGTCTAATGGCTTGGCGCTTTCCCTTGATAGTTCCTTCCTTCCTTCCCTCTTATCTTTCCCTCCATCTCGTCATTCCCCTTCATCCATCGATACATCCTACCCTCTCCACACACCTTCTTTCTTCCTCCTACAGGTAAAAATCTTCATCAAACCTCTTATCTAATCTCGAATGCTTAGCGTACACCGTCGGTCCCTTATATTGAGGTTAGGGTCACCACAGCCCGGACCAACCGGGCTGTGGTGAATATGTGGGCCTGCGGGCCGCTCCAAACAACAGCCTGGTGGACCAAGCTCTCACAAATCAAGCCTCGCCTCGGGCCGGGCTTGGGGAGTAGAACCCCCCCAGAACCCCCATCAAGCCGGTATCAAACAGGTATCATGAATGTTTAAGCTCATGTTAGTTGGTTGAGTGTCTTTCATATGTAGTGATTCGGCCATATCTAATCTCCCATTCTCAGGTACCTGTCGATTATTTCGGTATTTTTTGATTGGTTGTACATAAGTACATACATATGCGTTTCAGCGTAGATTTTAAAATTCATGACCCACAATATGGAGGGAAGCAGCAGACAAGGGTCTGAGAGCCGTCTTACAAGCCATCACCGGAGCCAGTCAACTCATAACAACAAGTCACATCACCCATAATGAAGCCCGCCTCCTACCTCACAAACTTCCAAGATAAACTTATAATATAAATTGATACAGGGCGAGCGACGCTATGTTTAACCTCGTGTTATGGGCGCGCTCCCACTTTATTACCCCAACCATAACTAAATTATTTCCTTAGGAGCTAAACATTATTTCCGTAGCATAGTCTGTTTCCTAAACATCATTGTCTCGCCTACCTGTTTTGAAGGTGGTTCTGGAGGAGTCACTGCCCCTGTGGCCTCTTTGATGACAGTCTGATCAGCCAGGTTGTTGGTGTTTGCAACGGCTCAACGGTTGTCACCACGGCACGATTGGTCAGATACTCTATGGAAGTGTTGATAAACTTACCGCTCTCTCTCGAGCACAATTGGAGGTCTCTTGGTAATTCTTATATTCAGAAGATGTTGATAAAGCTTAAGTGCCTCTTAAGTGCCTAACCAGGATTGCCATGCATCCTGGTCTCATAAGGAGGCTGAAACCAGTCTCTGCTCTCTTGACGCGTTGCAGAGAGTGCAACGTGAAGGATTTTAAGTGTTCTTGATAATTTATGAATCTTGGGAAGCAATAAGGATCTCTAAACGTTGTTCATGTTAGCACTGTGTGTTCCCGAACGTCTCTCTCCGAGCCTAAACATATCATCAGGTTCCATCTCCCATATCTCTTCATCTTACCATTCCATTTTCTCTTTAATCTTTCCTTTTCGCCCCTCTTCATCCACTTCCCCTCAACAGTTCTTTCCCTATCTAATTTTCTTCCGCCTCTAGAAATCGCTTCCCTTCAAATTCCATCTCCCTTCTCTTCTTTCCAGTCTATTTACCCTCCCTCTTCTTTCCCTTCAATTTACTCTCCCTCCTTCTTTTCCATCAATCTTTCCTCTTTTCACCCCGTGTGTACCCGTCTCCCTCACCTCCACAATACACCACCAACTCACCTTTAAATCAAAGACCCCGAAAACACCCAGCTCACTCACTGTCGGGGAATGGCCGCCCCCAGACAGTGATTCCTCGATTGATCCCGTGTGCCATCCACTCTGTCCCGCGTCGCCTACACCACCCTGGGACGCCCCTGGGACAGCTTATGGCTCGCCTACGATAGACAACAAGGTGGGGAGGGCCTCCTTGAGCCAGATGGGAGCCCCGGGTGAGGTGGGGGACGGGACGCTCACCTGAGAGAGCCAGAGTTCTCTGGATAGGTGGGGAGGATAGCTGACGATATCGTCTATGTAGCCTGCGGGCCGCTCCAAGCAACAACATTTTATATCAAGTTGTTGGCTGGGGAGTAGAAGACTTCTCGAAACCGACTCTAGGTAAATTACAAGCCATTTTTTAAGACAGCCAGCCAGCGAGTAGCCGAGAACAGCATCCAGTAAGATGGATCACGCAGACCAGCTGGTAGCTCCATGTATCCCAGTCTTCCATGAGAGACTGGGATAATTTACCCGTTACTAGTTTCGAGAGTTATTTTGCTCTCACATCCATGCCCGAGGGAAGGATCTTACCGGAAAAAGGATCTTACCGGAGGAAACTTATCTTAAAAACGTAGTCTAATGCCAGTATAAGATTTCAAGACATCGCGTTCAGGTCGCCAAGGGGAGAGTGCCACACACACCTGCCTTGAGGCTATTACATTGAGGTGGTTCCGAGGATCAATGTCTCGACGGCCAGGTCTCCCGGTTGGCGGTCTGGTCAATCAGGCTGTTAGACGCCGCTGTAAGTAGTCTGATACAAGGGGTCACAGCCCGCTGGATCAGGTGTTCTTTTGGGAGTGTTTATCAAGTTTCCATTTCAGAGAATTGGAAGACGGACTCTCTATTCAGAGGGATTTTTCTTGTAAGAGTGAGAGGCAACAGGGGTCTTTTTTTTACCATCTCAAGACTCCACAAATGCCATCTCAAGATGGAGCAAACGTACCTGGTACCTGATTGATTGATACCTGGTTGATGGGGTTCTGGGAGTTCTTCTACTCCCCAAGCCCGCCCCGAGGCCAGGCTCGACTAGTGAGAGTTTTGTCCACCAGGCTGTTGCTGGACCAAACTCTCACAAGTCAAGCTTGGAATCGGGCCGGGCTTGGGGGAGTAGAAGAACTCCCAGAACTAGCCTTTAGCCAAAGTAATCGAAGATTAATTCTTCCATCCATACTAGGGGTCATTAGCGGTCAACACCGTCACGACTAAGGGCAAGACGAGACCCACTAACAAGCATCACACCCACAAGAAGGACCATTAGACCAAGACTGTCACCAACCGAATTAACGCCCGCAACAGCCGCATCCCCCAAGACCATTAAGCGCATCCCCCAAGACCATTAAGACATCAATTGGGGCATCAAAAGCTCACTGGGACACTGGTCTCAGCTGGCGACGATTGATGCTTCCCAGCGACCCTTAGGAAGCGTCCTCAAAGTGAGATGAGGGCTCCCAGTTAGATGATTGATCGATTGATTAAGATTAAGCCAACCAGGAGGTGGCATGGGCATGAATAGCCCCTAAGTGGTAGATTTTAGTGAATGAGGGACTTGAGTGAAATGAGGAGCCAATGAGTGAGGTGAAGGCTCCCGGAGTGAGACGGTGGAGAGAGAGAGAGAAAGATGAGGGCTTCCTATAGACTCCCCTCACCGAGGCAAGGGGCCCCTGTGCGATCATAGGGGACATTGTGCGATTATAGGGACTCTTGTGTGATCATAGGGGGCCCCGTGGAAGGTGGAGATGGCTCCCTGAGCCCGGTGGAAAGGTGCCCCCCCCCCTGAGCCAGCTGGAAACGGGGGCCCATGAGTCAGACGGAAAGGTCCCCCCTCTGAGCCAGGTGGGGAGGGCCCCCCCCCCCCCCGAGCCAGGTGAGTAGCCCCCCCCCTGAGCCAGGTGAGTACACCCGCCCCCTGAGCCAGGTGAGTACACCCCCTCCCCCTGGGCCAGGTGGGTAGGGGCCCCCCCTGAGCCAGGTGAGTAGCCCCCCCCCCTGGGTCAGGTGAGTACACCCCGCCCCCCCTGGGCCAGGTGAGTAGCCCCCCCCACCTGAGCCAGGTGAGTACACTCCCCCCCTGAGCCAGGTGAGTACATCCGCCCCCTGAGCCAGGTGAGTACACCCGCCCCCTGAGCCAGGTGAGTAACCCCCCCCCCCCTGGGCCAGGTGGGTAGGGGCCCCCCTGAGCCAGGTGAGTAACCCCCCCCCCTGGGCCAGGTGGGTAGGGGGCCCCCCTGAGCCAGGTGAGTAACCCCCCCCCCTGGGCCAGGTGGGTAGGGGCCCCCTGAGCCAGGTGAGTAACCCCCCCCCTGGGCCAGGTGGGTAGGGGCCCCCTGAGCCAGGTGAGTAACCCCCCCCCCTGGGCCAGGTGGGTAGGGGCCCCCCTGAGCCAGGTGAGTAGCCCCCCCCCCTGGGCCAGGTGGGGAGGGGCCCCCGGGAGCGCATGTTAATAACGTTACTAGCGAGCCATTAATAATGCACCACCAAGACGGGAGTGAAGGCAAATATTTAACCAGGTGTCGAGCCGCTGCATCACGCCCTATATTAATCTTGCCCCCCAGGGTCACGCTCCCACGCTCCCTCACGCTCCCTCACTCTCCCCCACGCTCTCCCATGCTCTCCCACGCTCTCCCATGCTCTTCCACGCTCCCTCACTCTCTCCCACGCTCCCTCACTCTCCCCCACGCTCTCCCATGCTCTCCCACGCTCCCTCACTCTCTCCCATGCTCTTCCACGCTCCCTCACTCTCCCCCACGCTCTCCCATGCTCTCCCACGCTCCCTCACTCTCTCCCATGCTCTTCCACGCTCCCTCACTCCCCCACGCTCTCCCATGCTCTTCCACGCTCCCTCACTCTCTCCCATGCTCTCCCACGCTCCCTCACTCTCCCCCATGCTCTCCCACGCTCCCTCACTCTCTCCCATGCTCTCCCACGCTCCCTCACTCTCCCCCATGCTCTCCCACGCTCCCTCACTCTCCCCCACGCTCTCCCATGCTCTTCTACGCTCCCTCACTCTCCCCCATGCTCTCCCACGCTCCCTCACTCTCCCCCACGCTCTCCCATGCTCTTCTATGCTCCCTCACTCTCCCCCATGCTCTCCCACGCTCCCTCACTCTCCCCCACGCTCTCCCATGCTCTCCCACGCTCCCTCACTCTCCCCCTTGCTCTTCCACGCTCCCTCGCTCTCCCACGCTCCCATGTTTCCTTCCCTGCATCACTGTGCTCCCATGCTTCGTTATGTGCTTCACCACGCTCCCTCTCCACGCTCCCTTCCATGATTCAACACGCTTTCGTGCTGCAAAGCTTCCTTCCATGCTCCACCACGCTCACATTTCCTTCCATGCTCCCGACTCATTATCCCATGCTCCACCATACTCCCTCTCACACTCTCCACTGTACCTACAATATTTCATTTCGCTCAACCATGCCACCCTTTTACGACCCATTACGCTCTACGTGTTACACTATCCCTCACTATCCTACAAGGGACTACATCCATCCATCCATCCATCCATCCATCCATCCATCCATCCATCCATCAACCATCCACCAAGCCACTCATGCGCCAACATCCAACTCGAGACGCGACAATAACCAAGCAATTCGCCCGCATGTTTGAGAAGGGTCAAGCCCACCCGCACGCCCACTTAAGTCTAAACACTCTTCACACAGACGCCCACCCCACCCAACTCCGGCCATCAAAACACACACACAGAGGCGGGACCGAAGAGCCAAAGCTCAACCCCGGCAAGCACAACTAGGCGAGTACACGCACTTTACACCTCACGACTGTACACACACACACATATATATATATATATATATATATATATATATATATATATATATATATATATATATATATATATATATATATATATATATATATATATATATATATAAAAGTTTCATATGGAAAAAAAAACATGCATGTATTCCATTTTCGAAGCGATTTGTCTGTGATATTTAAAACAATGACAAAAAAGGTTTATGTGATAGAGTAGACGCCTCGCCCCACCGTTCACACGCTCACATATACTGTATTAAAACAAAATAAGTTTCGTAACAAAATATATAAAAAAATAGGGGAATTGATTAATTGATGGGATAGAGGATTGTGTTGGTTAGTTGGCTGCTGCTGCTAGACTAACCAATTGGTTAGGTAACCAGTTGGTTGGTTAGTTAATTTGGTTTCTGGGAGGATTACTCTACAGTTTGACTTGTTCGTTCGTTGATTGCCTGGTTGGATTGTCAACTATTCAAGTGGATGGATGGATAGTTAGCTTTGTGGTGTGTGTGGTTGTAAAGAAAGGTTGTTCAGCACAACTGGCAGGTACAGTAGGGGTACAAAGTCAGGTGTGATTACACTTGCTCTTGCAGGTATCTGTTGATCAACACGCCTTTAGGAACGTTAGCAAAACCTTTTTCAGTGTCAAAGTAGTTAACAAATGGAATACATTATGCAGTGATGTGGTGGAGGCTGACTCCATACACAGTTTCACATGTATGATAGAGCCCAGTAGGCTCAGGAATCTGTACACCAGTTGATTGACAGTTTAGAGGCGGGACCAAAGAGCCAGAGCTCAATCCCCGCAAGCACAACTAAGTGAGTACACCTGGGATATACTTCGTACCGTCTGAACAATGTGTCATGTACAGAGTGTACAAGGTGCGTCGTGTACACATGTACAGCGCCTTTTACTGACACCCCAAAGAAATCACTATCCTGTTTCATCGTGGTTTCAAAATCATCAATCAGGTCTCCCTCAAAGGCGGAAGCAAAAAGCTGTGTGTTGGAAAAAAAACAGTTTGCAGTTTTTTCATATTTTCAGAGTTCCATATTTCCCTGCGGTGGTGTTCGGGTGTCTGGGGGTGGTGTTTGGGTGTCTGGGGATGGTGTTCGGGTGTCTGGGGGTGGTGTTCGGGTCGCTGGGGATGGCATTCGGGTCGCTGGGGGAGATGGCATTCGGGATCGCTGGTGGTGGCGTTCGGGACGCAATAGGGTGGTGCTGGAAGTCGGTTACGCATGCGTACACGAAGCCTCACCGGCGTAAGCCATCTTGATGACGAGGATAGATGCGTTCTTGAAGCCGCCGCCGGTGCCACGCCCCCTTGATGAGAGGTGTACAGGCCGTCGCCGCCACACCCAAACATTCCAATCACGTAGCACCAGCTCCTCGACACGACCAAATGGACACAAATGTGGAAGTGTGAGATAAAAGGGACAGCCTGAATGCCTCCGGACACACTCATCATACTGAGTTGGAAAGATCCTGCCACGCCTCCGTCTGGCTGCCTCTCTCCCCATGTCGCATGTCTCTCCATTCCAAAAACTTGGACTTAAAAAAAAAGAACGTTGCGCTCTTAAAAAAAAACCGCTGAGCCGTGAGGCGTTGAGGAGGGTGTTAGAATACAGTGATGCGTCACTGAGGGCTTTGGGATATTGAAGAGGGTTGCAGAATCTTGAGAAGTCCTGTGCAACAGTTGGTTATCAAGGCGGGTTAGATGGAACATGAACACGCAGAGGTCAGAAGGGCTGTTGGAAGGAGTGCTGAGCTGAAGGAACGGAAGGAGAGCGGGGGATAAGGGTTAGTATGAGGAAGATTTCGGAATAGCTATGAAACTTTTGCCATATTTAATCGCGCTCGAGAAAGCTTGTTTAAAGTTATGGAGATTGCATAAAGCTGCGAAAGGTTGTAGACAAGCGCAAAGGACTATGGTGAGGGGTTGTGTCAGGATGGGTGGGCCTCGGGGGCTCTCAAGGCCTTGACACACTGTGTAAACAATGAAAAGTTGTGAGGTTGTTTGTTGTTGTTAAAGATTCGCTACCTGGAACATAAAGTTCCAAGTAGCACGGGCTATGGTGAGCCCGTAGATATATAGTTGTGAGGGATCATGACACAGAAACAGGCAGAAGCTGATTTTACTAGACAGCGAAGAGAGACATCACTAGCAGTTGTCATACCTGAAACACGAGTCTGACAGTTGAGAAACAGATAACATAGAAACATGTTGACCAGACCACACACTAGAAGTTGAAGGGACGACGACGATCTTTGGGAGAATCGACTTGACAATGGTCCAAGACGGACCGAAACGTCGTCGTCCCTTCAACTTCTAGTGTATGGTCTGGTAAACATACTTCAGCCACGTTATTGTGACTCATCGCCTGCAACATAGAAACAGATAACAGAGCAGCAAAGAGGGGGGAAACCCAGAAAGGCATCAGCTGTAGAAGAAGCAGAAAACAGACAACAGATACAGACAGCAGACCAGCAGCAGAGGAGAGAACAACGAAGCAGAGACGGCCACCTCCACCACCACACCTTATGGTCCCGTTGATCATCGGTGCTGTGATAGCGCGCACTTCTTCAGGCGTCTCCAGGGTGAGCTGAGACGCCCCACCACACACCACGGCTGGCTATAATGTACCGTATATATACCATTACCACTACTGATACCCAGTACCCACATACCATAAATACCATTACTTTACATGTTGCTGGTGAGTGAGAAACTTGAGCTCTGAGGCAGGGCCAGGAGGACTTCTCAGGCAGGGCCCGGGAGGACCTCTGAGGCAGGGCTGGGGAGGAGCTCTGAGGCAGGGCCGGGGCGGACCTCTGAGGCAGAGCCGGGGAGGACCTCTGAGGCAGGGCTGGGGAGGAGCTCTGAGGCAGGGCCGGGGAGGACCTCTGAGGCAGAGCCGGGGAGGACCTCTGAGGCAGGGCCGGGGAGGAGCTCTGAGGCAGGGCCAAGGAGGACCTCTGAGGCAGCGCCGGGGAGGACCTCTGAGGCAGGGCCGGGGAGGACCTCTGAGGCAGGGCCGGGGAGGAGCTCTGAGGCGCCAGTGGGAAGGAGTGAGCGGAAAATGGTCAATAGGTTGACGAAAAGAATCAAGGAGAAAGGGGATTAGCGGAGAAGTGCCATGGGAGTGGGGTAATGGGTGTAGATGTTGAGTGGGGTGACGGTGGGGGAGAAGATGATCAATTTGATCAACCTGAGCCTGGTTGATCAGGCTGTGACTCATACGTCGGGACCTCACATACGTCGGGTAGGCTCCTCACATATATTTCAGCATATATACATGTCTATAAATGAATACTGTATAGCATTCTCATATACACACTCAGATTCTTGTATACATATTTTGATGATTTGTTTAGGGGCCAATTTTATTATAATAATTACTATTATTATAGTTATTATTTTTATTTATGTATTATTATTGTTTATTTATTTACTATTTAATATTTTTATTATTATTTTTTTTTTTTGGGGGGGGGGGGGGTTCTGTTCAGTATGCAGGCGATGAGTCACAATAACGTGGCTGAAGTATGTTGACCAGACCACACACTAGAAATTGAAGGGACGACGACGTTTCGGTCCGTCCTGGACCATTCTCAAGTCGATGACCGAAACGTCGTCGTCCCTTCAATTTCTAGTGTGTGGTCTGGTCAACATTCTGTTCAGTATTTCATCTGGCAATGGTTATGTATCTTGGGCCAGCAGCTGTGGGGTCGGGGCGTCTCGTCTTGTAGTAATCTTTCAAACAAGTTAGTTTTCTTAAGGGCATGTAGGTTAATATTCACCGGAGGATAGGGAGAGACTGAGGGAGGGATTGAGAGAGGAACTGGGGGAGGGAGGGATTGAGGGAGGGATTGAGGGAGGGACTGAGGGAGGGACTGAGGGAGGGACTGAGGGAGGGATTGAGGGAGGGACTGAGGGAGGGCCTAAGGGAGGGACTGAGGGAGGGACTGAGGGAGGGACTGAGGGAGGGACTGAGGGAGGGACTAAGGGAGGGACTGAGGGAGGGACTAAGGGAGGGATTGAGGGAGGGACTGAGGGAGGGACTGAGGGAGGGCCTAAGGGAGGGACTGAGGGAGGGACTGAGGGAAGGACTGAGGGAGGGACTAAGGGAGGGACTGAGGGAGGGACTAAGGGAGGGATTGAGGGAGGGACTGAGGGAGGGACTGAGGGAGGGCCTAAGGGAGGGACTGAGGGAGGGACTGAGGGAGGGACTGAGGGAGGGACTAAGGGAGGGACTGAGGGAGGGAGTAAGGGAGGGATTGAGGGAGGGACTGAGGGAGGGACTGAGGGAGGGCCTAAGGGAGGGACTGAGGGAGGGACTGAGGGAGGGCCTAAGGGAGGGACTGAGGGAGGGACTGAGGGAGGGACTAAGGGAGGGACTGAGGGAGGGACTGAGGGAGGGCCTAAGGGAGGGACTGAGGGAGGGACTGAGGGAGGGCCTAAGTGAGGGACTGAGGGAGGGACTGAGGGAGGGACTAAGGGAGGGACTAAGGGAGGGACTGAGGGAGGGATTGAGGGAGGGACTGAGGGAGGGACTGAGGGAGGGCCTAAGGGAGGGACTGAGGGAGGGCCTAAGGGAGGGACTGAGGGAGGGACTGAGGGAGGGACTGAGGGAGGGCCTAAGGGAGGGACTGAGGGAGGGACTGAGGGAGGGACTGAGGGAGGGCCTAAGGGAGGGACTGAGGGAGGGACTGAGGGAGGGACTGAGGGAGGGCCTAAGCGAGGGACTGAGGGAGGGACTGAGGGAGGGACTAAGGGAGGGACTGAGGGAGGGACTAAGGGAGGGACTGAGGGAGGGCCTAAGGGAGGGACTGAGGGAGAGCGTGCTTGTGTCCCTGTGGAGGGCATCTTCCTGCACCTCATCAAACTGTCCAGCCAACTTTCCCCGAAGGCCTCATCCTTCCTTTGATCTTCCCACTCCCTCCCCACAAGGGAGGGGAGGGAAAGGCCCACCCCTTCCCCACAAAGAAAGGGAAGGAGGGGGGAACAGACCCCCTCTTGCCCTCACCTGGAGTTCGCACAGAGCTGGCTACCCCCTCAAATGTGCACAATTCTACCTAAACCACACTTTGAGAGGGGAAAGGGTAACCCCAGCCACAACTTGGAAGGGAGGAGAGGAGTAAGGTAACTAAAGAACAATAGGAAACATACCTGTTCATTACCTGTTGACGATTTCGAGAGGTCAGAGGCTTCCCCTGGCGATTCCTTCGTCTGAAAGGCTGTTATTATTTTTGTTTTCAATTTTTACAAGTGAAATATGTCTATCTACACTTGTACAAGTGAAGATAGATAATTCTTCTATCATCATTAAAAGTGAAGATAGCACACCGTTTGGGGTAGACATGTTTCAAGGTCAATTACGCTATTAATTACGCACTACTTTTAAAAGCTACATGTTTATACAGCAGGTGTTATCCTGTAGCCACCTGGCCGAGCAGGTGTTATCCCAGAGCCACCTGGCCAAGCAGGTGTTATCCTGTAGCCACCTGGCCGAGCAGGTGTTATCCTGTAGCCACCTGGCCGAGCAGGTGTTATCCTGTAGCCACCTGGCCGAGCAGGTGTTATCCTGTAGCCACCTGGCCGTGCAGGTGTTATCCCAGGACCACCTGGCCGTGCAGGTGTTATCCCAGGACCACCTGGTGGTGCAGGTGTTATCCTGGAGCCCCCTGGCCGTGCAGGTGTTATCCCAGAGCCACCTGGCCGTGCAGGTGTTATCCTGTAGCCACCTGGCCGTGCAGCTGTTATCCCAGGACCACTTGGCCGTGCAGGTGTTATCCCAGAGCCACCTGGTGGTGCAGGTGTTATCCTGTAGCCACCTGGCCGTGCAGGTGTTATCCTAGAGCCACCTGGCCGTGCAGGTGTTATCCCAGGACCACCTGGTGGTGCAGGTGTTATCCCAGGACCACCTGGTGGTGCAGGTGGGAGTTTGATGGGTATCTACGTCACAGTAAGCTGCCTCCTATATACACATCACTATTTCACTTATAAGCTAGTATAATCATTACTTATATAACAATTAATATATGAGAACACGGGACAGAGGTATACTCACAACACATGTTGAACAGCCCAGGTGTTAGGTACCTGAGGAAAGAGAAGAACAATGTTATTACGTTATTCATCAATGAACAGAGTTATCAAGAACATCCCCCTTTGTTTATTCAAGAATTATTGAGGTTTTTGGGGTTTATTAAAGGCGTGTTATTGTTGGTATATTATACGGAACGATTAGGAAAGTTTAGAGTATGTGATGCTGCTCGAACCGCTGCTCGGACCGCTGCTGGAACCGCTGCCCGGACCGCTGCTCTGGCTTCGGTTCGCCCCAACTGTCAGCGAGCGACTCCAAACTTTTAAATTAAACTTTCGAGGGTCATCGAAGAACCATTGTATTTGATCGAGCCAGGTCGAAGGTCGAATCAGGCCGAGTCGGGTCAAAGACCGAGTCGGGTCGAACGAAAAAGACCAATAGGATCGTAGACCGATGATAAATTCGGGAGCTAAAGTCAAGTCAGGTCTTAGATGATCCGCACATGTGACCTCATTATATACACACATACACACACACACACACACACACACACACACACACACACACACACACACACACACACACACACACACACACAGACAGACAGACACACACACACACACACACACACACACACGAGAGAGGAGGTCAAGAGACACCTGCTGGATCTGGATGTTAGAAAGGCGGTTGGTCCAGATGGGATCTCACCATGGGTACTGAAAGAGTGTGCAGAGGCACTTTGCTTGCCACTCTCCATAGTGTATAGTAAATCACTAGAGACGGGAGACCTACCAGAAATATGGAAGACGGCGAATGTGGTCCCAATATACAAAAAGGGCGACAGACAAGAGGCACTGAACTACAGGCCAGTGTCCTTGACTTGTATACCATGCAAGGTGATGGAGAAGATCGTGAGAAAAAACCTGGTAACACATCTGGAGAGAAGGGACTTCGTGACAAATCGCCAACATGGATTCAGGGAGGGTAAATCTTGCCTTACAGGCTTGATAGAATTCTACGATCAGGTGACACAGATTAAGCAAGAAAGAGAGGGCTGGGCGGACTGCATTTTCTTGGATTGTCGGAAAGCCTTTGACACAGTACCGCATAAGAGGCTGGTACATAAGCTGGAGAGACAGGCAGGTGTAGCTGGTAAGGTGCTCCAGTGGATAAGGGAGTATCTAAGCAATAGGAAGCAGAGAGTTACGGTGAGGGGTGAGACCTCCGATTGGCGTGAAGTCACCAGTGGAGTCCCACAGGGCTCTGTACTCGGTCCTATCTTGTTCCTGATATATGTAAATGATCTCCCGGAGGGTATCGATTCATTTCTCTCAATGTTTGCGGACGATGCTAAAATTATGAGAAGGATTAAAACAGAAGAGGACTGTTTGAGGCTTCAAAAAGACCTAGACAAGCTGAAGGAATGGTCGAACAAATGGTTGTTAGAGTTTAACCCAACCAAATGTAATGTAATGAAGATAGGTGTAGGGAGCAGGAGGCCAGATACAAGGTATCATCTGGGAGAGGAAATTCTTCAGGAGTCAGAGAAGGAAAAAGACTTGGGGGTTGATATCACGCCAGACCTGTCTCCTGCAGCACATATCAAGCGGATAACATCAGCGGCATATGCCAGGCTGGCCAACATACGAACGGCATTCAGAAACTTGTGTAAAGAATCATTCAGAACTTTGTATACCACATATGTCAGGCCAATCCTGGAGTATGCAGCCCCAGCATGGAGTCCATATCTAGTCAAGGATAAGACTAAACTGGAAAAGGTTCAAAGGTTTGCCACCAGACTAGTACCCGAGCTGAGAGGTATGAGCTACGAGGAGAGACTACGGGAATTAAACCTCACTTCGCTGGAAGACAGAAGAGTTAGGGGGGACATGATCACCACATTCAAGATTCTGAAGGGGATTGATAGGGTAGATAAAGACAGTCTATTTAACACAAGGGGAACACGCACAAGGGGACACAGGTGGAAACTGAGTGCCCAAATGAGCCACAGAGATATTAGAAAGAACTTTTTTAGTGTCAGAGTGGTTGACAAATGGAATGCATTAGGGGGTGATGTGGTGGAGGCTGACTCCATACACAGTTTCAAGTGTAGATATGACAGAGCCCGATAGGCTCAGGAATCTGTACACCTGTTGATTGACGGTTGAGAGGCGGGACCAAAGAGCCAGAGCTCAACCCCCGCAAACACAACTAGGTGAGTACACACACACACACACACACACACACACACACACACACACACAGACACAGACACACACACACACACACACACACACACACACACACACACACACACACACACACACACACACACACACACACACACACACACACACACACGAGTTTCAAATGAAGACATGATAGATCCCAATAGGCTCAGAAACCTGTACACCATTCACCAGTTTATTGACGGATAAGAGTCGTCACCAATCATTCACCTTACCTATATCCACCTCATACCCCTTACTTCACCCTTTCACTCGCGTATCACCCTCTTACTCACTGCCCGCTATCTCACTCACTCTACCCTTCCCACCTCACTCAAAGCCCATATCATCCCTTACTCACCCTTCATTCACCTTACACTTCTATAGCTTCAGTCTTTAATCTGAAATGTTCCTTGTAATTTAATTATTACCTTTACCCGGCTTTACCTTATCGTTCCCAAGGGTCCTCAAGCAGGAGTTGAGGACTTAATATGCGTCACTGAATATGATGCACCACGCATCATATTGTTCCTGCTTGCCTACATACCTGCATACAAGTCTACCTACCTGCCTGCCTGCCTGCCTGCCTGCCTGCCTGCCTGCCTGCCTGCCTGCCTGCCTGCCTGCCTGCCTGCCTGCCTGCCTGGCTGCCTGCCTGCCTGCCTGCCTGGCTGCGTGCCTGCCTGCCTGCCTGCCTGGCTGCGTGCCTGCCTGCCTGCCTGCCTGCCTGGCTGCGTGCCTGCCTGTCTGTCTGCCTGCCTGCCTGCCTGTCTGCCTGCCTGCCTGGCTGCGTGCCTGCCTGCCTGCCTGGCTGCGTGCCTGCCTGCCTGCCTGCCTGCCTGCCTGCCTGCCTGCCTGGCTGCGTGCCTGCCTGCCTGCCTGCCTGCCTGCCTGCCTGGCTGCCTGCCTGCCTGCCTGCCTGCCTGCCTGCCTGCCTGGCTGCCTGCCTGCCTGCCTGCCTGCCTGCCTGCCTACATGCCTGCCTGCATACCTGTATACAAGCCTGCCTGCCTGCCTGCCTACATACATGCCTGCCAGCCTGCCTGCAATCCTGTCTTTACAAATATTAATTACAATCTCGCCCGGAAGCAAGGAAGGTGCCGGAAGGGACGTGAAGACATCATTAAAGAGATAGAGGACATTTTCCAGTGACGTTCTCCAAGGTTCTCCTGTTAAAAGCCCCAACCACTTGGGGTGGACGGTAGAGCGACGGTCTCGCTTCATGCAGGTCGGCGTTCAATCCCCGACCGTCCAAGTGCTTGGGCACCATTCCTTCCCCCCGTCCCATCCCAAATCCTTATCCTGACCCCTTCCCAGTGCTATATAGTCGTAATGGCTTGGCGCTTTTTCCTGATAGTTCGCTTCGCTTCCTGTTAAAAGCAAGACGATGGCTATAATTGACAGCGGTGAATTGTGATGGTTGAGTCACTGTGTAGATGGTGAGTTACACTTGCCACACCATCATTTCTGACTCATTACCGGGAATATATATCTGTTGGTAATTGGGACCGGAGACTAGAGTTTTCTGCTTTCATTGTCAACGTCTGACCACATGACCACATTTACAGTCTCCGTGGTGTAGTGGTAAGACACTCGCCTGGCGTTCCGCGAGCGCTATGTCATGGGTTCGTATCCTGGCCGGGGAGGATTTACTGGGCGCAATTCCTTAACTGTAGCCCCTGTTTAACGCAACAGTAAAATGTGTACTTGGATGAAGAAACGATTCTTCGCGGCAGGGGATCGTATTCCAGGGACCATAGGATTAAGGACTTGCCCGAAACGCTACGCGTACTAGTGGCTGTACAAGAATGTAACAACTCTTGTATATATCTCAAAAAAAAAAAAAAAAAAAAAAAAAAAAAAATAATAATCAGTCAGGCTATTGCTGCCTGCGGCCTTGACCATTTGATCAGTCTCAGACTATTCACACTATAGAAATAGCCTAAGCTACTCTATCCCTTTCAGATGTATTTCTTTCTTGTCTCAATAAGCATACTTGAACTTAAACTATAGAACGAAAAAGCAAAGTAATGGATCTAGGATGTATAATCACTCAAGACTTCTCTTAACTGACCATATTAGAATCTGCATTACCAGGGCTAACTCCCCCCCCACCCCCCTGGGGTACACAGAATTGGTTGCTCCTGGAACTATCACTACATGAGCTGCATGACCAACCAAGCCCCGGCAACACTCGTGGTACGACCTGGGAACAGTTTTTTTCATCAAATCCTGGTGCATACTCTGATCTCGCAGAGCTGACAAGTGGCAAAGAAAGCTTGAATGGTCCCTCCCTCGCTTTGATACACCCTTCCTAAGCTTAAGCTCGGCTTGCTACACCCTCCCCCTTTGCTACACTGGTCCTCCACCTCCCCCCCCCCACCCCTCGACCACCACACACCACAACCACAAAGCAAGGACCGTCGCACCAATTTGTAAATGGAGAGAATAACTTCAGAGAGGAGGTGAAGGTAGACTTGAATCCTCTCTCTCGCCTCGACACTGTCACCCTCCTGGCCTCGACACTGTCACCCTGCTCACCTCGACACTGTCACCCTCCTGGCCTCGACACTGTCACCCTGCTCACCTCGACACTGTCACCCTCCTGGCCTCGACACTGTCACCCTCCTGGCCTCGACATTGTCACCCTCCTGGCCTCGACAAGCCCTAGAGATGCCAAGTCAACAATGATACACTTTAAAACTTTCTTCAGAGCACAACATCCCTTATACAATAGGGATGTTGTATAAGATTATACAACATCCCTACACTCCACCATGTAGGGATGGTGGAGTGTAGGACACTCTATAGTGTCCTACACTCCTATTCTATAGGACACAGTGGTCCTATAGAATATAATAGTCCTGTACAGTAGACCTAAATGCCCCATTTAGGGGCATTTAGTCCAATCTCTGGACTGCGTTCCATGAGTATAATTAGAGCGAATTAATTCAATTTTGTTATTCATAAATGAGATTCAATTGAAATTAACAAAAATATTTTATTTTTTTTCGTCAATGACTTCTTACCCAACAAATATTAGGCTATTTGTTTGATATTATTTGACAAATTAAAACGCATTTATAACAATTCGTTAATAGTTATTTGATCATCCTAATTGAACACCCTAAAAAAAAAAAAAAAAAAAAAAAAATCAGGATTTTAAAAAAGAAGGAAAAATAAACGTCAATTAAAATTGGGATGAACACCAACGGAGTTGCATCAATTTAAACAGCAAAGTGATGTTGCTGAAAGCTGGCGACGTTCAATAGCATTACTTCTCCTGATGTAAAACCAATTAGTATATACATTCCAATTATTTCTGATATAAAACCAATTACTATATACATTCCAATTACTTCTCTTCAATTATTTTGAGTAGATTTTAAGTCCATATCAAAAGCATATACAAATATACTGATGCTAACTCTCCTGCACTGACTATATTTTGTGTTCGGACGAATTTAAATAATTTTATTTATTTTATTTATTTTATTTAAAATAAAATAAACAAATACTTTAGTTTAGTCTTCCTCTGACTATCCAACCATTTGGTCTGGACGGTAGAGCGACGGTCTCGCTTCGTGCAGGTCGGCGTTCAATCCCCGACCGTCGAAGGGGTTGGGCACCATTCCTCCCCATCCCCACCCCCGACCCATCCCAAATCCTATCCTGATCCCTTCCCTGTGCTATATAGTCGTAATGGCTTGGCGCTTTCACCCTGATAGTTCCCTTCCCTACCTTTGACTTTCCTCTGTCTCACTATACTCATCTTTCCCACTACCCTTTCCATTACTCCCCCTTCCCACAGGGGGAGGAGGTCGGCCGAGCGGACAGCACGCTGGACTTGTGATCCTGTGGAACCGGGTTCGATCCCGGGCGCCGGCGAGAAACAATGGGCAAAGTTTCTTTCATCCTATGCCCCTGTTACCTAGCAGTAAAATAGGTACCTGGGTGTTAGTCAGCTGTCACGGGCTGCTTCCTGGGGATGGAGGCCTGGTCGAGGACCGGGCCGCGGGACACTAAAGCCCCGAAATCATCTCAAAATAACCACCCTTTCCTCACTTCTCCCTTACTCTTCTCTCCACTTACTGCGGTTTCCCTTTTACTTTATACTTACGCAATTATCATAATTTTAATAATCTACCACTTTCTCTCATCTTGCTTCATCCCCACTCTCTTCCTCCCCATCCCTCTCCGTTGCTCACTATCCCTACCTCACCCTCCTGCATATGTTTACCTGTAGTGGATTTCTCGAGTTGTCTTAATAGCTCCGTTTACAGCTGGAAAAATCGCAGCCAGCCAGCACAGATGACATGTAAAGGTCCATTACTTCCCGAATACAGTAAAACAATCAACACATTCAGATTATTAGGACTGCTTAAAATATTGAAATCAGTATTTCCTAGAGCGCGCACGAAAGAGAGAGAGAGATACAGAGAAAGAGAGAGAGAGATACAGAGAAAGAGAGAGAGAGATACAGAGAAAGAGAGTGAGAGATACAGAGAAAGAGAGAGAGAGAAACAGAGAAAGAGAGTGAGAGATACAGAGAAAGAGAGAGAGAGAAACAGAGAAAGAGAGTGAGAGATACAGAGAAAGAGAGAGAGAGAAACAGAGAAAGAGAGTGAGAGATACAGAGAAAGAGAGAGAGAGAAACAGAGAAAGAGAGTGAGAGATACAGAGAAAGAGAGTGAGAGATACAGAGAAAGAGAGAGAGAGAAACAGAGAAAGAGAGTGAGAGATACAGAGAAAGAGAGAGAGAGAAACAGAGAAAGAGAGTGAGAGATACAGAGAAAGAGAGAGAGAGAAACAGAGAAAGAGAGTGAGAGATACAGAGAAAGAGAGAGAGAGAAACAGAGAAAGAGAGTGAGAGATACAGAGAAAGAGAGAGAGAGAAACAGAGAAAGAGAGTGAGAGATACAGAGAAAGAGAGTGAGAGATACAGAGAAAGAGAGTGAGAGATACAGAGAAAGAGAGTGAGAGATACAGAGAAAGAGAGAGAGAGAGATACTAATTAACACTTGGAAAATATCAGAGAGACTGGTTCCAAAGTTACACACGGAAATAACTCCTCATGAGACGAAGAGGCATGGCAGGAAGTGCAAAAGTGCCCCGTTGAAAAGCAGAGGTACAATGGGTACGCTGAGAGAGAACTCTGTCAACATTAAAGGCCCTACATTTATTTAAGCATAACTGACCGACCTCTCACGGCGGTCAAGGGAATACCTGATAAACACCTCCAAAGGATACACGATCAACCAGCCTGTGATTCATACATCGAACTGCGAGCAGTGGCGGTTGACCAGACAGCCAACCACTAGACCTGGTTAAAGACCGGGCCGCGAGAACTTTAATCCCAGAACCAACAAAAGATAAGTAGATGGCACATTACGATTACATTCCTGTATAGACAATGAGATTGAATATATCACTCCCGTTCAGAGAGTGGCGGCTGCTCAGATCTCAGTACTCACTTTCCCCTTCAGAGCAGGAAAGATTGCTGAAATAGAGTGAGTACAGAGAACATATACGGCATACATAGACGCGATAAAGCACCTAAATTATTGGGATCGTCTCAAAGCCCTCCAAATGTACTCACTAGAAAAGAGACGAGAGAGATATCAAATAATATTTACGTGGAAAATACTGGAGAGCCAGGTCCCTAATCTACACAGTAAAATAACAGCATACTGGAGTGACCGATATGGAAGGAAATGTAAAATAGAACCAATGAAGAACAGAGGAGTCATAGGCACAATCAGAGAACATTATGATCATCAGAGGCTATGATTGTTCAATATCCTCCATGGGGTGTATACGAAATATTCCCATGACAAAAGTGGAAATCTTCAAGAAAAAAAATTGGACACTTTTCTTCAAGAAGTGTCGGACCAACCGGGCTGTAGTGGATATGTAGGCCTGCGGGCCGCTCCAAGCAACAGCCTGTTGGACCAAACTCACAAGTCAAGCCTGGCCTCGGGCACGGACTTGGGGGAATAGAAGTACTCCCAGAACACCATCCAGGTACAATCCAAGTTCGTATGCGAGGAGTGAGGACCGTCTACATATATTTTCCATCTCAGATATTTGACAACATTCCGGACGAGAGGGCACCAGTACCTTGAAGAGTGGCACTGTTAGGGTGGCACCCCTTGTTCTCTAAGTTCTCATTATTCTCCCCATCGCTTTTATGGCTTTGTATATATCGCTTGCTTTGTTGTGCTTTTTTTAGCGTTAGGTTCTCTGACATTATTCCCACACTCCTTTATTTCTTCATTCCGTTATCTCTCCCTCCGTTCTTCATGTTTTTATTTCTCATCGCCCAGTCTCTTGATCAACCGGGCTGTGGAGTCATACGTGGGACTACTACAAGTAGCGGCGTCCAACAGTTTGGTAGAACAGACTAAGATGTCCATAGTCGGAGACTGGGCCGCATTGACACTGATCCTCAGAACCACCAACTTACCTTGCGGTGATTCCGAGGATCAACGTCCCCGCGGCCCGGTCTCTAACCAGGCTTCCTGATTGATGGTCTGGTGACCTAGACTGCTGGCTCGCAGCCTGGCGAATGAATCACAGCCTGGTTGATCAGGTATCCTTCGGAGGTGTTTATCGAGTTCTCTCATGATGGTTGATACTCGAGTGGCTCAAATTAAGCTTATTTATCCTCAAACTTTTCTCTCTCTCTCTCTCTCTCTCTCTCTCTCTCTCTCTCTCTCTCTCTCTCTCTCTCTCTCTCTCTCTCTCTCTCTCTCTCTCTCTCTCTCTCTCTCCCTCTCTCTCTCTCTCTCTCTCTCTCTCGCTCTCTCTCGCTCTCTCTCGCTCTCTCTCTCTCTCTCTCTCTCTCTCTCTCTCTCTCTCTCTCTCTCTCTCTCTCTCTCTCTCTCTCTCTCTCTCGCTCTCTCTCTCTCTCTCTCTCTCTCGCTCTCTCTCTCTCTCTCTCTCTCTCTCTCTCTCTCTCTCGCTCTCTCGCTCTCTCTCGCTCTCTCTCGCTCTCTCTCGCTCTCTCTCGCTCTTTCTCTCTCTCTCTCTCTCTCTCTCTCTCTCTCTCTCTCTCTCTCTCTCTCTCTCTCTCTCTCTCTCTCTCTCTCTCTCTCTCTCTCTCTCTCTCTCTCCCTCTCTCTCCCTCTCTCTCCCTCCTCTTCCAGTTCTTTCCCCTTTTGTCTGTCCTCTCTTCCCCTTCCCCCTAGCCCCTCCTTCCAGAGCCATCACAACACATTTGACACCATCATCGCCACAATCCTCGCCCTCATCAACACCATCATCGCCACAATCCTCACTCTCATCAACACCATCATTGGGCCACTGCTCTGGAGTTTATCTGGCTTACCAAACTTCCCGCAACACATGTTGATATTCCTACACAACACTTCCCTTCACTATCACTAGCCTCGCCGTCCCTTCACTATCACCAGCCTCGCCGCCCCTTCACTATCGTATATCTCTCCTCAGTTCCGTGTTCTTCTCTCTTCTATTCCTCCCATTCGCTCCTCTTTTCCACCTCCTTCATTTTCTCCCTTCTTTCACCTTTCATTCTCTTTTCATTCTTATCGTTTCTTCATTTCAGTTTAATTTCTACTCAACGCAGTCTTTGTTAGCTGGTGTGTGAATAAGCTCTATTATATATAAGCTCTATTTGAGCTATAAGCTCTATTTGAATTAGCTGGTGAGTGTGTGAATAGGCTCTATTATATATAAGCTCTATTTGAGCTATAAGCTCTATTTGAATTAGCTGGTGAGTGTGTGAATAAGCTCTATTGCTTTGAAGCTTATTCCTGAAGCTTTGGTCAGTTCAAACGTTAACAATACGAGTTTAGCGAAATGATAATAACGAGGTCACGTCGCCACTCCTTGGGAGAGTACTCTCAGACTTACGTACTGGTACTCTCAGACTTACGTACTGGTGCTCTCATACTTACGTACTGGTACTCTCAGACTTACGTACTGGTACTCTCAGACTTACGTACTGGTACTCTCAGACTTACGTACTGGTACTCTCAGACTTACGTACTGGTGCTCTCAGACTTACGTACTGGTACTCTCAGACTTACGTACTGGTACTCTCAGACTTACGTACTGGTGCTCTCAGACTTACGTACTGGTACTCTCAGACTTACGTACTGGTACTCTCAGACTTACGTACTGCTACTCTCAGACTTACGTACTGGTGCTCTCAGACTTACGTGCTGGTACTCTCAGACTTACGTGCTGGTACTCTCAGACTTACGTACTGGTCCCCCCCCCCCCCCCCGAGGCGCTTCACTGCCAACAGCAGCCAAGCTGTGATTGTATTCAAGGGAATACAACCACAGCTGTGGTTGTATTCCCACCGCCCGCTCCCTGCCTACATCCTGTCACTTCCAACGCACACATGCAATCAGCATTTTACTCTCTCCTGCGTAGGTGTATTGGACTTGGCACCCCTCGAGTGTGTCCACTGCTGAGTGTGTCCTCGAGTGTGTCCACTGCTGAGTGTGTTCACTGCTAAGTGTGTCCTCTGCTGAGTGTGTCCACTGCTGAGTGTGTCCACTGCTGAGTGTGTCCTCTGCTGAGTGTGTCCACTGCTGAGTGTGTCCACTGCTGAGTGTGTCCTCTGCTGAGTGTGTCCTCTGCTGAGTGTGTCCACTGCTGAGTGTGTCCTCGAGTATATCCACTGCTGAGTGTGTCCTCGAGTATGTCCACTGCTGAGTGTGTCCTCGAGTATGTCCACTGCTGAGTGTGTCCTCTGCTGAGTGTGTCCACTGCTGAGTGTGTCCACTGCTGAGTGTGTCCACTGCTGAGTGTGTCCACTGCTGAGTGTGTCCTCTGCTGAGTGTGTCCACTGCTGAGTGTGTCCACTGCTGAGTGTATCCTCGAGTGTATCCTCTGCTGAGTGTGTCCACTGCTGAGTGGACAATATAGCTCTTGGAAGAGCTCAGGATAAGAATTTGGGATGGGACGGGGTGAAGGAATGGTGCCCAAACACTTGGATGGTCGGGGATTGAACGCCGACCTGCATGAAGCGAAACCGTCGCTCTACTATCCAGTCTTGTTTTTTTTTATTTCTAGAAAACCCAAGGCTTTTCTAGAAATACCTCGATCGGTAAGGCTGTTGGTGCCATCAGTCCGCATGCCAATTCTGCCAACACAATCCGGTTTATCCGACTCTTCCTTCAGTAACAACTCCAATTTCTTCTACAAAATGTTAAACTTTTGAACAAATCCACAAGGGCCGTGATGAGGGTTCGAACCTACGTCCAAGAGGATCCCAGACGAGACTTAATCGACTGTGTTCAATTTTTGATAAGTCAATATTTTTCTATATTTGAGACTAAAGAGCCTAGGGTCTCTGTTGTTCATCAATGTTCATCAGTGTTCATCTGTTCATGCCTATGGTACCCCCATGTTCATGGCTTCAATAAGTTGTAATAAGGCGGAGTTATCCTCATGTTGTGTTGATTTAGGGGCGACGACGATCATGGGATCGGATGCGCCCGAGTTATCCTCATCACACGTCCTGTAAACGGAGTGTTTAGCAACCACGATTTGTTATGTTTCCTGTTAAATTAAGGTATTTTGTAGTGAACAGCAAATGAACGCAGCTGGCAGCTTATAAAACTGTTGAGTATACACGGTTATTATACCATCTACGGCGCTTGTCTGTGGGCGTAGTTGGTTTAACATTGTAACCCACGTGTTTGGGGTAATGATGTGTTAGATGGGTACAGCCGTGCTCCCTGTACACAACACCACGGGCCAGATTCACGAAGCTGTTGTCTCAGGGTGACCTTACGCAAGCAAGCACTTGCGTGTGTTTGCATGTAATGCATGCAATCTTGCAAGCAAGCACTTACTTACTAAACGCAAGCACTTACGAACCTGTACATCTTTTCTCATTCTTTGGCGGTTTTGTTTACAATTATTAAACATTTAATGAGCTCCGAAGCACCAGGAGGCTGTTTATAACAATAACAACAGCTGATTGGGAAGTTTTCATGCTTGTAAACTGTTTAATAAATGTAACCAAAGCCGTCAGAGATTGAGGAAAGGTGTACACGTTCGTAAGTACTTGCGTGACTGCTTCGTGAATCTGGGTCCAGTTAACTAGAGCCAAGCATCCAGTACACAACACCATACATCAAGGCTGACACCTAACCTAACCTAACCTAACCTAAC
The DNA here is from genome assembly GCF_040958095.1 of Procambarus clarkii. Taxonomy (NCBI): domain Eukaryota; kingdom Metazoa; phylum Arthropoda; class Malacostraca; order Decapoda; family Cambaridae; genus Procambarus; species Procambarus clarkii. The sequence goes on from NC_091191.1 coordinate 4,144,893, forward strand.
CTAACCTAACCTAACCTAACCTAACCTAACCTAACCTAACCTAACCTAACCTAACCTAACCTGTCTCTCCCTTTCTCCCCTTCCCTTATCTCAAAATAAGACTTTATATTCTCCAATATTTACAGACGTGTTAAGTGTCAAATGTCCAGTCAGGTTACTGTGACTGAATATTAAATGTCTGTATAATTAGATGTATATTGTATATACATCTAAATATATGTATGGACCATGTATATTAAATCTCTGTATATTGTAAGGCTTATCTGTCTTATGTTCCCAGGTGCTTGACACAATGTTAACAATGCTATTCCTGTGTGTTTATATGTGTGTAAATCACGAAAATAAACACGTGATTAAAAATGTGACAGTGTCAGACCACGGGGGAAAATTGAAACAGGAATTTCCTTAAGTACTTTCGTATATTAATACGTCTTCAGAAGAAGTCAATATAAACACTGTGTGTTTATATATTTCAAAGCCCATCCCCCCTCCCTTGTGATTTCACAGTCCTGAAAGAATAATCACAAGTTTCTGCATTTTATTCTGTCAACGTTCTCTTCATCAAAGGATTATTCAGAAATTGAAATGCCATTTTCACATCACTTTGCAAACTCCACTTTAAAAGGGGTCTGGGGCCAGGAGCCGGCTGCAACGAACCCACTCTCAATTAACCTTTTGCCAGCCGGCCCGGATCAGGCAAATGCTTGCGGCCAGGATTTTTACCGTGTGTAATTAATGCCTGACCGCTACATGCTCGCCCCCGTGTGTGTGTAGTCCCCTGGGAGAGCTCCCGGTTACACCAGACCCAGTAGGTGACATTGTGTGTGTGGGGGTGGGTGGGTGTGTGTGTGTGTGTGTGTGTGTGTGTGTGTGTGTGTGTGTGTGTGTGTGTGTGTGTGTGTGTGTGTGTGTGTGTGTGTGTGTGTGTGTGGGTGTGTGTGGGTGTGTGTGTGTGTGTGTGTGTGTGTGTGTGTGTGTGTGTGTGTGTGTGTGTGTGTGTGTGTGTGTGTGTGTGTGTGTGTGTGTGTGTGTGTGTGTGTGTGTGTCCCCTGACTCTTCTGTCTTCCAACGAAGTGAGGTTTAATTCCCGGAGTCTCTCCTCGTAGCTCATACCTCATGTACTCACCTAGTTGTACTCACCTAGTTGTGTTTGCGGGGGTTGAGCTCTGGCTCTTTGGTCCCGCCTCTCAACCGTCAATCAACAGGTGTACAGATTCCTGAGCCTATCGGGCTCTGTCATATCTACACTTGAAACTGTGTATGGAGTGAGCCTCCACCACATCACCCCCTAATGCATCATGTGTGTGTGTGTGTGTGTGTGTGTGTGTGTGTGTGTGTGTGTGTGTGTGTGTGTGTGTGTGTGTGTGTGTGTGTGTGTGTGTGTGTGTGTGTGTGGAGTGGCACTGGAGTGAGCGATGGAAGGGTTAGTGGATGGATGGATAGGGTAGAGTTTCAGATGTTGTTACTTTCCTATTCCATCCACTTGTGTCGTGAGTAGAATGACCTGGATGCGGTGATCCAGTGCCTTCCTTTCCATCAGTGCCTCCTCTTCCACCAGTGCATTCTCTTCCACCAGTGCCTCCTCTTCCATCAGTGCCTCCTCTTCCACCAGTACCTCCCTCTTCCACCAGTGCCATCCCTTCCACCAGTGCCTCCTCTTCCACCAGTGCCTCCCCTTCCACCAGTGCCATCCCTTCCACCAGTGCCATCCCTTCCACCAGTGCCTCCTCTTCCACCAGTGCCTCCCCTTCCACCAGTGCCATCCCTTCCACCAGTGCCTTCTCTTCCACCAGTGCCTCCTCTTCCACCAGTGCCATCCCTTCCACCAGTGCCTCCTCTTCCACCAGTGCCTCCTCTTCCACCAGTGCCTCCTCTTCCACCAGTGCCTCCCTCTTCCACCAGTGCCTTCTCTTCCACCAGTGCCTCCTCTTCCACCAGTGCCTCCCTCTTCCACCAGTGCCTTCTCTTCCACCAGTGCCTCCTCTTCCACCAGTGCCTCTTCTTCCACCAGTGCCTCCTCTTCCACCAGTGCCTCCTCTTCCACCAGTGCCTCCCTCTTCCACCAGTGCCATCCCTTCCACCAGTGCCTCCTCTTCCACCAGTGCCTCCTCTTCCATCAGTGCCTCCTCTTCCAACAGTGCCTCCTCTTCCACCAGTGCCTCCTCTTCCACCAGTGCCTACCCTTCCACCAGTGCCTCCTCTTCCACCAGTGCCTCCTCTTCCACCAGTGCCTCCTCTTCCACCAGTGCCTCCTCTTCCACCAGTGCCTCCCTCTTCCACCAGTGCCTTCTCTTCCACCAGTGCCTCCTCTTCCACCAGTGCCTCCCCTTCCACCAATGCCTCTTCTTCCACCAGTGCCTCTTCTTCCACCAGTGCCTCTTCTTCCACCAGTGCCTCCCTCTTCCACCAGTGCCTTCTCTTCCACCAGTACCTCCTCTTCTACCAGTGCCTCCCTCTTCCACCAGTGCCTCCCTCTTCCACCAGTGCCTCCTCTTCCACCAGTGCCTCCTCTTCCACCTCGGCTATGCTCTAGTGTAATCTCACCAAGCCAAACAACACTGAGAAATTACCTAACTTCGGACGTTTGTGTAAAGTTAATTATAATTTTCTCCTGGTTGAGTGGCGAAGTAAGTGAGAGGGGCAAATGGGAAGGGAAGGTGATGAATAGACAAAAAGTGGAACAGGAGGGGTATGGCGAGGGGGGGGGGATGCAGAGACAAAAGGTTGAGATGAGGAAGGATTCAGAGGACGACAAGAGAGAGGGAAGATTGAGGACGATGAGTAGGGAATGAATTTGACAAGACGATGAATATAGAGAAGAAAACACAACAAAGAACTGTAATAGGGAAATGTAATGGTTTATAAACTAAGATGGGAAATTAAAGAGAGTCAGAAACTGATATACTTGAAAGGGAAGATAAGGGAGAAGGAAGATAAGGGAGAAGGGAGATAAGTGATGGCAATAGAGTCAGACCACGCAGTAAAAAAAAAAATTAAGCGGAAAAAAATTCCCAGTATAAATTTAATATTCGGAAGATTCATCAACCGGCTTCAACCATTTCAATAACCATTTTTCATCTACTGACCAGAGTGTCCTCCTCTTCTTGGTGAACCTTTTCAGCCTCCCGCTGCTGAATAGGCGCCCTGCTGCATGGGCAGCCCCTTCTCATTTCATCTCATATAAAAATACCGAACCACTGTCGCAAAACTCTTTGAATGGGAAGTCATTACCTACACACTACACGAGTCAAATATTAAATGTGGACAAACCAAACATGAGCGAGAATCGACGATAGTCGAAAGTCGATATTAAAGTTTCCAGGACCCACCCCTGCCTGGCTTCCACTAACGTCTCGTCGTAATCAACCAGGGGTGTTCTCGTTAGCACTCTACAGGTCGTTAGCATATTCATGGTGGTCGGGTGTGTGTGTGTGTGTGTGTGGCCCCCTTCAACCCGCAAACGAATTAATCAGCCTCCCCCTATATAATATATTGGTGGTAACCCAAGCCGCACTGGATCCCTAGCACCAAGCTGAAAGATTGTTCAGCCCTAAGCGGTGTTAGGATTCCCAGTACAACAAAGAATGTTGCAGCCCTGAGATTGGTTGTGATTCTCAGCACCATGATTGGGAGCCACAGCCCTGAGATTCATTGCAGCGTGATGAAAGATGTTCCAATCGTCAATATTGGTGTGTAATCCTCAGGCCCCAACACGAGGGAAACTGACAGGAAGCCCAGATGGGTGACCCTGACTCTAGGTGTGTGTGTGTGTGTGTGTATATATATATATATATATATATATATATATATATATATATATATATATATATATATATATATATATATATATATATATATATACTGAGAGTATATACTTGCTAGATGATCAGGAAGCCATTGCGGCAGCTTGAATGACCCTCACCAGGGTGTGACGGACCTTAAACCCAACTCCCACAGAGAGGAAGAAGACCCAAACTTTACCTAAACACTAATAAGGTAACCACAACTTCGCCTCACAGTAACCAACAACGAACAGCCCACATTACAGACCCTAAATTGGGTCGACATCCGCAACCCACAGTTCGAATAACTCATCAGCTCTTAGAGTCCTCCGGCGAACAAATTCACTTTTCCTAGCCGGGAGAAGAGTGAAGTTCCTCGCAGGTTCTCCATTACACATGTAAAGCCGTCTGGGTTTCCAAATCAGATTTAAAGCCACTCGCTATCCCGGCTTATCCTTAGGCTATGAAATCACTTGTTATCCTGGTTCAGGGGCTGTTCCTACCTGCCCTTCTGCCCCATTCTCATCCAATAATTAATGTGTTTTATTTGGTCGGTGTGCTTTACATAATTAATATTACCGTTATCAATAACGATATCACAAGCGTTGTCATCACCATCAATAGTAGCATTGGAATTGCCATGTTCGCAATTGCCATGGTCATCATCAATAACTCTTGTCACGTCACTGTCGCTGTTCTCATTAACAGTGGCCATTATCACTATCGCTGCCCTATTTATCTTCATCGAGGCCCCATTCATCACTATCGCCACCCCATTTATCACAATGGCTTAACCCCACTCATCACTATCGCCCCCTCCCCCTTCATCACTATTGCCCCCTCCCCCTTCATCACTATCGCTCCCTCCCCCTTCATCACTATTGCCCCCTCCCCCTTCATCACTATCGCTCCCTCCCCCTTCATCACTATCGCCTCCTCCCCCTTCATCACTATCGCCCCCTCCCCCTTCATCACTATCGCCCCCTCCCCCTTCATCACTATCGCCCCCTCCCCCTCATCACCATCGCCGCCGCTTTGTCTATCACCTTCACTGTGACTGCGAGGAGGTCCATTTACCCCCTCAATGAGATGTTATTGATCCTTCAGGCTATTGGTGTCAGTCGCTGAAGGTATTGGCGCCACGACCTGGCACTCCGTCACGACCTGACACTCCGTCACGACCTGGCACTCCCGTCACGACCTGGCACTCCTGTCACGACCTGGCACGCCGTCACGACCTGGCACGCCGTCACGACCTGACACTCCGTCACGACCTGACACTCCGTCACGACCTGACACTCCGTCACGACCTGACACTCCCGTCACGACCTGGCACTCCCGTCACGACCTGGCACTCCCGTCACGACCTGGCACGCCGTGACAGCTCCAACGCCACAACAAACAAATTCAGTGTACGACAAAGACAACAAAATCGACAAGCGCAGCAGAAACGCTTCATGACAACACACCCCAGTGCACTGTCCAACAACACTGCACCCCAACACAATCACAACACTACAACATACCACACACAACTACACACGCTAAAAATAACACAACATAGCGCGCGCCACAACTCCGCATCACACTTCATAGTAAGCCTAAACAACATAAAAGAAATACTGCCCACCATATGTCGTCAGAACAGAACACCACACTACAACCCCACACTTCCAGACCACAAACCCACACTAGACCACACCACAAACCCACACTAGACCACACCACAAACCCACACTAGACCACACCACAAACCCACACTAGACCACACCACAAACCCACACTAGACCACACCACAAACCCACACTAGACCACACCACAAACCCACACTAGACCACACCACAAACCCACACTAGACCACACCACAAACCCACACTAGACCACACCACAAACCCACACTAGACCACACCACAAACCCACACTAGACCACACCACAAACCCACACTAGACCACACCACAAACTCACACTAGACCACACAGCACACACCCACAAAACTCTCCAGCACACACCCACAAAACTCCCCAGCACACCCCCACAAAACTCCCCAGCACACACCCACAATACTCCCCAGCACACACCCACAATACTCCCCAGCACACACCCACAATACTCCCCAGCACACACCCACAATACTCCCTAGCACACACCCACAATACTCCCCAGCACACCCCCACAATACTCCCCAGCACCACCACCAACATACAACACACCACACTCCCCCTCAGTATACCAACGCGAGTGGGCCCAACAATTGGCAGCACCACACCAGTTCCTGAGCGCCACCGCAGGAGTTAAAAACACACACACACACTATCCTCTAATTATCATAATGGCTCGGCAAACACTTCTCGTGACCCGGATCAATCACACTGACGCGAAGGGAAACGATAATTTAACTCTCCAATACTTGAATTAAATATGAAGCATTGTACCACCCTTAAGCTCCAGTATTTTTTTGCCAGTTATTATTGTCTTAATTACTAAGCATAAAACAGCATCGCGCCGCACCAACTGTACAACAGCGCGATAACTATGATGTTAACAGCTCAATACACATAACAAACGCGAACAAGCACTAAAGCCCGAGCTTTGTGTCATGGTACATTCATGAAAATGTTTTTGGTGGTAGGGAAAAAATAATGTATTGTAATTATCCAAACAAGCTCATATAAACATCAATTAACAGAATATTAAAGGGTCCAGGGGGTTTAATCAGCAAATTACAGGATATTCTGCATCTCTCTCTTTTACCCACCTGGTCACTGTAACACCTGAGTGAATAACGCATTATGCGTCGGGAGAATAACTGTAATAGTCTCTTGTGGCGTTACCTTATTCGCGGTGGAATTGGCACATTAATTCGCATAATATCTGGAATATTTGGCCTGAATGTTGATGGTGGTTCATGTGGAGACTGGCTCATGTGGAGACTGGTTCATGTGGAGACTGGTTCATGTGGAGACTGGTTCATGTGGACACTGGCTCATGTGGAGACTGGTTCATGTGGAGACTGGTTCATGTGGAGACTGGTTCATGTGGACACTGGTTCTTGTGGAGACTGGTTCATGTGGAGACTGGTTCATGTGGAGACTGGTTCATGAGGAGACTCGCTCATAAAAAAGACTGGTTCATAAAAAGACTGATCTTTGCCTTTTTTCGTGAGAAGACTGGTGCATGAGAAGGCTTAGCTACCTGGTTGATGGGGTTCTGGGAGTTCTTCTACTCCCCAAGCCCGGCCCGAAGCCAGGCTTGACTTGTGAGAGCTTGGACCACCAGGCTGTTGCTTGGAGCGACCCGCAGGTTCCCTCCACATACACCACATTCAGACCATGAGTCACAACAACCTGGCTGAAGATATGATAACCAAACCACACATCGGAAAGCGTAGAACCGACGACGTTTCGTGCCATCCTGGACCCTTACACTTGATAATGGTCCACGACGGACCGAAACGTAGTTTTTCTTCCCTGTCAGTGGTGAGGTTTGGGCATCAAAGACACCAGTCTCAGGTATACCGTGTATAAAAGTCTGGAATCATATACATTCCCAAACTGGGTATTGTTTCCTGTTGCAAATATATGTAGCTGCTCTCACTATTTGATTTGTTCAATGACTTTCCTTTCTAAACAATTTTGTTGCTATGTTTCTTGATTCTAGAAATACCAATATTTCCATAAATGTCTGAGAGACAAGCCATTGTCTTTATTCTCATTCCTCATTATTATTTTGCATGATTCAGTACACTTGAGTTATTGAATTAATTTCTTCCCCCCTTTTAACACATTTAGGATTTCCCCATTTGCAGGTCCCATTTCATTTTTAATATTTTTTCCCCGCTCCCCGTTACTCGACTATTATCTTCTCATCACCTCCATTACATGTGTACTTTTCCATTTCTAGTTAAATTTCATTAACCCGCATTTGTCCCTCTCCCATTACATGTTAATTTGTCAATTTTCCAATTAGGCCTCCATTACAGGCATTTTCTATTATTTCCGCCACATTACAGTGCGAGAACATAAAACGCAGCATACAGACTGTATTTTCTACGTAAAGAGGTGCCTCTGTATCAAGGCTGTTCTGGGATTAAGTTACAGGGCTTGACCAAGCCACATCCTTAACTATCAAATTAACACAAGAATAACACAATTAAGAAATCAGGCAGGATTTGGAGATATGAAGTCTCGAAACCATTTACAGGTAAGCTACATGCAGGCGATGAGTCACAATAACGTGGCTAAAGTATGATGACCAGACCACACACTAGAATGTGAAGGGACGACGACGTTTCGGTCCATCCTGGACAATTCTCAATCGACTTGAGAATGGTCCAGAACGGACCGAAACGTCGTCGTCCCTTCACATTCTAGTGTGTGGTCTGGTCATCAGGTAAGCTACAGGTAAACAAATAAGTTGGGCACCCATTTTTATGTATAAATGAAAGTAAAATGTATTCTATGTATAAATATGTATAAATGAAACATACAAGTTGGGCCTATCAACCTCTGGAGCGTCATTAAATACAGGTCACAAGCAGGCCACAAGCAGACAAGAAAGCCTATACCCACACAAAGCACACAAACACATACACTCCAACAAGCAGTAATATCCAGCACAAATATATGCGAGGCAATTGCATGGAATTTAAACTGGTGACAAATACAAGGGAAAATATACAGGGGGGCGACTCATGCATTGCTGTGGTAGGTGTAGCCTGCCGACCCATCCCATCTCCACACCCACCCCCTGTGTCTCCCTCACCCCCCCCCCCCCAGTGTCTCCCTCACCCGCCCCCCCCATTGTCTCCCTCACCTACCCTCCATTGTCTCCACCCCCCCCCCATACCTTGTCACACCCCCCATCAAACTTCCCCCCCCCCCCACACACACATCACCATGAACACACTGTACCCATACACTCGTAACAAAATATCAGAGACATATTCTGCTCTGTATATGCAATACACACACACACACACACACACATACACAGGCCGGCCGGCCGAGCGGACAGCACGCTGTACACGTGATCCTGTGGTCCCTGGTTCAATCCCAGGCGCCGGCGAGAAACGATGGGCAGTTACCTAGCAGTAAATAGGTACCTGAAAGTTAGTCAGCTGTCACGTGCTGCTTCCTGGGGTGTGTGTGTGTGGTGTGGAAAAAAAAGTAATAGTAGTAGAAACAGTTGATTGACAGTTGAGAGGCAGGCCGAAAGAGCAGAGCTCAACCCCCGCATGAACAACTAGGTGAATACAACCAGGTGAATATATACACAAACCCACACCAACTTTGCACACTCGCTGCTATCTAACTCTCCCCAAAATTGATCTAATATTTTTAAACAATACCATAACTGGGGGACACCCGAAGCACAACACAGGCCGGTAACCAACTCAATTTAAAGGAAGCACACTTGAATGCTATTACCCTTCCCATTCACAAACGCTCACACAAACACGATTGCATGGACTCCCTCTAACACACACACACACACACACACTCACACACACACACACACACACACACACACACACACACACACACACACACACACACACACACACAGACCTGTGGTCTATTTGTGGTCAACGTTCTCGGCTCACAACCCAGGGATTCGGGTTTAATCACCGAGTGTGGGGACAGAAACTATTGGGCAGAGTTTCCTCTGTTCACCTAGCAGTAAATGGGTACCCCGAGTCATGGGCAGCTGTTGTGGGCTGTCTAATAAATAACAAGAAGATTTGTCAGAGCTCTAAGATTCTCCAAGATGACTTAAACAAGCTGCAGAGATGGTCAGAGAAATGGCTATTGGAAATCAACACCAGCAATTGTAAGGGAATGGAAATGAGAACAGGTGACGAGACAAAAGAAATAGTACACAATGAAGAGAAACGACCTCTAGTAACTCGAGGAAAAGACCTGGGAGTGGATATAATATCAAACCTAACTCCGGTGGCTCTTATAAATAGAATAAAAACAGTAGCGTACTCTACTGTACATTAGCAAAAGTTAGAACATCATTGTCGGAACAACCGTGGACATCTTCAAGAGGAAACTAGATTGTTTCCTTCCAAGGAGTTCCGGACCAACCAGGCTGCGGTGGGTATGTGAGCCTAGTTTTAGAATATGGCGCCCCATAGGTTACCCATCGTAAAACCCAATCTAAAAATACATAAGGAAACTAGAAAAGATTCAGAAGTTTGCGACGAGGCTCGTCGCTGAATTGTGAGGGGGATGGGGTACGAAGAGAGACTGAAGGAACAAAACCTGACTACGTTAGAAAAGAGAAAAAAAGACCCGACAGAAATGTATAAAATAGTTTAGGGGATTGACATAGTGGAAAAAAAAGAGAATATATTCACAATGAATACCAACAGTACAAGGGGACATGGATGGAAACTTGAGACTCGGATGAGACATAAAGATGTCAGAAAGTTTATTTTCAGCATAAGAGCAGTGGGAAAATGGAATTAACTAAAGGACTTGGTTGTAGAAACAAATTCCATTCATGACTTTAAAAATAAATGTGAATATGAAATAGGCAGGAGTCATTGCATTAGACAACTGGCGTCTTGAAAGGCAGGGTCCAAGAGTTAATGTTCGATCCTGCAGGCATAAATAGGTGAGTACACACACACACACACACACACACACACACACACACACACACACACACACACACACACTGGTGGGACGCGAACAAGGGGACACAGGTGGAAACTGAGTACCCACATGAGCCACAGAGACGTTAGAAGGAACTTTTTCAGTGTCAGAGTAGTTAACGGATGGAATGCATTAGGCAGTGATGTGGTGGAGGCTGACTCCATACACAGTTTTAAATGTAGATATGATAGAGCCCAGTAGGCTCAGGAATCTGTACACCAGTTGATTGACAGTTGAGAGGCGGGACCAAAGAGCCAAAGCTCAACCCTCGCAAGCACAAATAGGTGAGTACACACACAAACACACACCTCCTAATCTAAACATAGCCTTCTAATATCACCCAGTTCACTACACCCCCTCAACCCCCCAACCCCACCCTTCAGACAAAAAAAAAACACACACGCACATTCGCGTAGTAATAAAAAAAAAAACAATTAAAAAAAAATAGTGTGTATTTTCGCTCCAAATTAAACAGACATCAACAGAGGAAAATTGACTACGGACCAATAGATTCTTCAAAAAGGCCATTTTTGGCACATATATTGTCAAACAAGGCCGCCTTTGATGTACCAGCAGGCAGGCCAGGTCATCAGTCATGGCTATTAATTTGGACATTATTGTCTATCACCTGTGATAGACAATAATGACAAGTCCTGACAAGTAAACATACGTCTGTCTGATGGGTCAACAGGTGACTGCCTGACATACTGACAGGTAAACGGGAAACTGATGAGAGACGTATGATTGGCTGACTGTAAATTAAGGCTGGTAGATGTACAAACATATATATTCCTGGCAGACTGTAAATAGATTAGAAGATGTACAAACATTTACCTGGCTGAGTGTAAATAGATTAGTAGATGTACAATTATATACCTGGCAGACTGTAAATAGATTAGTAGATGTACAATCATATACCTAGCAGACTGTAAATAGATTAGTATGTCAGATAAATAAGTAACTAAGAGATAACACGACTGAAATAAATATGTCGTAGTATCTGAGTGGCAAATCTAACCGGTTGTCCCGGTTTTGGGGGATACATGTCCCCCGCGGTATCTGACCGGGCCTCCTAGTTGGTGGGCTGGTCAACCAGGCTGTTAGTCGCAAGCTGCCCGCTGGGGACGGGGCTGTGTTCCGGAGGCCAGCAAGTAACACGAGTCCAATATACTTTACATATACGGTCAGCTGGACGTGGGCAATTGAATGTGATTGATGGAGGCAGTAACTCTCACTGCAGGACGGGCTGGATTAACAGGCTCTCCCGCCGCTGGTCTGTGGAACCACCATCAACTCTCCCCCACAATGGACTCCGGCCTGTTGCAAATATTGCGACAGGTATGAACCTTTCAAATTGATTGTATTTTTCCTGCCCAAAGCACATACACAATATATATTACTAAATGGGACCACCCGGCGGTGCCCGGGTCAACTCGGTGCTTGGCTTGACCCCGGCATCATTCCTCCAAAAAAAAGAAGAAAAGGAAAATTATGAGAAATAAGGACAGTAAATGGGAACATATTTTGCATCCCAACGCATGTCATCACATCTCTCTGTCTGTCTCTGTCTGTCTGTCTGTCTGTCTCTCTCTCTCTCTCTCTCTCTCTCTCTCTCTCTCTCTCTCTCTCTCTCTCTCTCTCTCTCTCTCTCTCTCTCTCTCTCTCTCTCTCTCTCTCTCTTTCTCTTTCTCTCTCTCCGTTGTTCTCCCAAGCTGCTTCTCTATTTTTTAATTAAGACTTTGGTTCCATTAGCAATGTCAATGAAGTTCGTGGTGAAGCTGCAAGCGTGAGCTGTTATCCTCACCTGAAGCTTCCCCCTAGAGACTCACTTATCTGACCAGATAATTATTTGCATCCGTTAGCAATAAACTAAATTTAATACTATGTAACTATCTTTGCTTCAGTCTGTCCGTCTCGTTAGGTACCAATCTGTAGGTCTTGTGAACACGCTTTGCGACGGAACACTGGAGGGTGTTTGGAGGGTGATTGGAGGGTGACTGGAGGGTGTTTGGAGGGGGTTTGAAGGGGTGACACTCGGGAGGCAGTGGGAGGGCACGAATGGGAGGACGGGGAAACCATGGTGATGCCATGAACACATTACAGGCTAAGTATGATAGTTATAGTTTTATTGAAAATTCTGTGGATATCAGTGTGAGATATTTTACAATATAGCAAGATAAAACTCCGAGTCGAATTAATGTGATATTGCAAGACTCGTCATGGGTGTTGCTTTCGCAACATGTCAAGTGCCACAAATGCCAATGGAGAAGACTTTGAAAGGGAAAGTGACAACATGCCCATGCACTGAGCCCCTCGTCCTGCCCGCCAAACACACACCGAAACTACGACGTTGGTACAACGTTCGAACAAGTTTTAACACCTCCTAACCAGTTATAACAACCAATATAGCAAGTTGTAACAACGTTCTAATACGTCATGAACACGTTAAGCCAAAATGTAACAACTTTATTACAAGTTGTAACAAGCGGAAAATAGAGACAGTTTCGGTTTGTGTTTCCAGGGTGGCGTGTGGAGTTCAACATTCATAAGGAAATGTAAAGTATCAGTGTAATATGGAGAAAGAGCCTGGATACAGGGGAGATACCAGTGGCACTTAAATCTACAGGTATAGCTCCGTTGTACATGGGAGGTAGTAAAGCTTTACTAAACTGCTAAATTCGCAGTTTACAAAAAGCGAAAATTTCCCCTGTAAGATAGACATAGAAAATTACATGCTGATATTAACAACGTCTTAAGACTGGGAAACGAAAATAACATTATTAAAAGTGATAAGTTTCAGGTAATTAGGTATGGTGGAAACGGGAAACTCAACCGAAACACAGGGTATAGGACGAAACACAGGGTACAGTACGAAACACAGGGTATAGGACGAAACACAGGGTACAGGACGAAACACAGGGTACAGTACGAAACACAGGGTATAGGACGAAACACAGGGTACAGGACGAAACACAGGGTACAGGACGAAACACAGGGTACAGGACGAAACACAGGGTACAGTACGAAACACAGGGTATAGGACGAAACACAGGGTACAGTACGAAACACAGGGTATAGGACGAAAAACAGGGTACAGGACGAAACACAGGGTACAGGACGAAACACAGGGTACAGGACGAAACACAGGGTACAGGACGAAACACAGGGTACAGGACGAAACACAGGGTACAGGACGAAACACAGGGTACAGGACGAAACACAGGCTACAGGACGAAACACAGGTTACAGGACGAAACACAGGGTACAGGACGAAACACAGGCTACAGGACGAAACACAGGCTACAGGACGAAATACAGGGTACAGGACGAAACACAGGCTACAGGACGAAACACACGTTACAGGACGAAATACAGGGTATAGGACGAAACACAGGGTACAGGACGGAAAACAGGGTATAAGAACGCGCAAAACTGTCTCCCTGCCCATGTTGGGCAGGTTGGAGCAGGTTACCCAACAGTAATTTATGTTCCAAATTGGTAAAACCCCCAAACATCTGGCCTCCAACCTCAGACACATTCTAATGAATATTATATATCTATAAACTAGTGGGCAATAGTAAACTAGTGGATCACTATTTTAATTGATTAGTGTGCTATTGCCTTTCACCTACACCCACCCTTCTCCACCTACACAACCAACCAATCACAGGCTGGTAAACACTCTTCCCACCAGTCTAAACTATACCCACCCTTCTCCACCTACACAACCAACCAATCACAGGCTGGTAAACACTCTTCCCACCAGTCTAAATCGACAAGGCCAAACAATGCCAGCCAAAACACTGCACTCTCCGGAGAGGGCAACTTGGGACCCAACCAATCACCAGGGAGTAAAGACCTCATACCACATTCTTACTGGTCCATGAGGATGGCCACGTGCCCCTCCCGTTTAATTAACGAAATCCGCAAACTGCTGCCTCTTTGGCCACTTTGATTAAATTATTTTTTTTATTACATTTTAATCAATGATGCGACTTACAACACATTTGAACACTTTTTGATCGCTGCCGATCGAGAAAGGTATCCTAAGGTATGATACCTGGTTGATGGGGTATCCTTACGTACATCGTATCGAAGGAGGTTTAACGATTGAAGGATGGTGATGACAGTGTGGTGGTGATGGTGGTTGTAGTGGTAATGGTGGTGGGTGAAATACTAACGACATTGGTGGCGATAATGTAGCGTTGGTAATTGAGGAAATAGTGGTCGTGGTAGCGCTGGAAATAGTGATGGTGGTGGTGATGGATGTAGTGGGTGGTAGTTATGACTGCAAAAGTGGTGGTAGTGGTGGAAGGAACACCAATAATAATAATAAACTAGATTGTACAGGGTATCCACAAATTATCCACCCCGATATAACTTACCAAGGAACATAATAGAGAAGAACAATTTGCAGACACTCTGTGTTTAATCACAGCCGACATCACTAAGTAATACCCATGGCATTTGTGAAGCATTTATTAATGGGGGAATTACCGAGATAATGACCAGAGGGTTAAATTACAGCCAACCACGGCAATTATGCACAATTTACAACTTAAAACTATGAGGCTGCGATAATGAAAATTAACACAGTATCTGCATACAGGAGAAAACGCTTGTCTGTTTATATCGGAGGTTGGAAGCTAGACGCTTGGAGAATTAGGTCATCAGACATCATGCTTGGACATGCTCCAAGCAACAGCCTGGTGGACCAAGCTCTCACAAGTCAAGCCTGTGGCCTCTCAAGCAGGTATTCCCAGATCCTCTACATGCTGTTTTTCCTACTATAGGCAGATTTGATTGTTTTTGAGCCATGTATTTTGTTTAATGCCTCTATTTTTACCACACCTCAGGAACTGGAATTTATCACTGTAAATCATCATATTATTTTGCATATTTTGCAGGCGAGGAGTCACAATAACGTGGCTGAAGTATGTTGACCAGACCACACACTAGAAGGTGAAGGGACGACGACGTTTCGGTCCGTCCTGGACCATTCACACAATCGACTTGAGAATGGTCCAGGACGGACCGAAACGTCGTCGTCCCTTCACCTTCTAGTGTGTGGTCTGGTCATCATATTAGTTTCTGCTGTCCAATCGAAAATTTTAGGGTGCCACCCGACTGTGTGTCACACAGCTTAATGCCATATGAGTTAAGGTGCCAGCCGATTAATTTCCGCGGCACTCCAGAGCCTTGGTGCCATCTTCTCAATGTTACCTCATTATCTCTCCAGCATCCTCACCTCCATCCCTCCTTTTACTCTCTTCCTCCTCCTCCTTCTCACCTGTTCTCCCTCTTCTTTCATTTCATAATTTTCTCTTTGCGGTGCTTTAATCCCCTTCCATCCTCTTTTCCCTATTCACCTTTATCATATTGCCATCTCTCGTTTATTTTACCTTTCTATTCAATCTCCATTACTTATTTTTTTCAACTGTATTACCCAGTTCTTTGTAAATAGTTCCCCATTTGTTCTCATTTCCCTATATTCTATCTACCCTTTCTCTCTCTCTCTCTCTCTCTCTCTCTCTCTCTCTCTCTCTCTCTCTCTCTCTCTCTCTCTCTCTCTCTCTCTCTCTCTCTCTCTCTCTCTCTCCCTCTCTCTCGCTTTCTCTCTCTCTCTCTCTCTCTCTCTCTCTCTCTCTCTCTCTCTCTACTTTTTATCTCTCCATTTTTCTTTCTATTATCAGTCTTTAGTAAGAGCATTTTACTTTTATTTTTCATATACCTCTCTTTTTCCTATTAAGCCATATTTTGAAGTAGTTTGCGAGGGGAGTCAGGAGTTAGATTTGTAATGGCCCATTATATTCATCTCTATTATTTCAACCTGTCGTCTAAAAATTATAGCACCTATTATTACTATATACAACCAAACCGGCATTTTTATTAGCCATGTATACTACATATATGGTAGAATACATGGGAGCCGGTCGACCGAGCGGACAGCACGCTGGACTTGTGGTCCCGGGTTCGATCCCGGGCGCCGGCGAGAAACAATGGGCAGAGTTTCTTTCACCCTATGCCCCTGTTATCTAGCAGTAAAATAGGTACCTGGGTGTTAAGTCAGCTGTCACGGGCTGCTTCCTGGGGGTGGAGGCCTGGTCGAGGACCGGGCCGCGGGGACACTAAAGGCCCGAAATCATCTCAAGATAACGTCAAGGTAGTAAATACCTCTAAGATGGCGGATACTGGATTGCCTTGGATTAGGTTGGGTTTATTATAGGAAGACAATGATTAATATATTGTACATTCCATCCAAAGTCAAGGTTCTACCATTTTTATAGGATGGGTTGCTATATGCCTACTCCCATATTATGGCCAGACGTATTATATTTAGTCCCATTATGTCTACGTCTATTACATCTACTCCCATTATGTCCAGGCCTATTACGTTTGCTCCATTGCCTGCCATTCCCGTATGCAAAGTCTCATTACGTCGTGAATTTCACTATTCTGTATTATGCAAGCGGCGCCGAATTTCTCTATACTGGCATTTCTAGCTCGGATATCTCGCTATCCAGACGAGGGACGTCAGCATACGAAATCATCCATCACAAGGATGGATGTAAATAGTGAGAGAGAGGTGGGTGAAGGTT
The DNA here is from genome assembly GCF_040958095.1 of Procambarus clarkii. NCBI lineage: Eukaryota > Metazoa > Arthropoda > Malacostraca > Decapoda > Cambaridae > Procambarus > Procambarus clarkii. The sequence continues at coordinate 4,161,937 of NC_091191.1, forward strand.
GGCTGGATGAGTTAGAGGGGTCGGCACTCACCTGTGGCCTCTCTACACCATGCTAATGACCCCTGACCCCTCACCTGTGACCTCTCTACACCATGCTAATGACCCCTCACCCCTCACCTGTGACCTCTCTACACCATGCTAATGACCCCTCACCCCTCACCTGTGACCTCTCTACACCATGCTAATGACCCCTCACCCCTCACCTGTGGCCTCTCTACAACATGCTAATGACCCCTCACCCCTCACCTGTGACCTCCCTACACCATGCTAATGACCCCTCACCCCTCACCTGTGGCCTCTCTACACCATGCTAATGACCCCTCACCCCTCACCTGTGACCTCCTACACCATGCTAACGACTCCTGACCCCTCACCTGGGCACTGACCAAAGTTTCGAGGCGTTGCTGGCTCGTTCAAAGAGTACTAATGGTCAAATCCACAAGGGCCGTGACGAGGCTTCGAACCTAAGTCCGGGAGCATCCCAGACGCTGCCTTAATCGACTGAGCTACGACATGGTCAAAAGAATTGAAACCGAAGTTCTACTGAACTTATGAACCTCCAGAAGCACTAATGGTGCTTTTGGAGGTGCTAGTACGAAAAGGTTAAATATATCCCGTGTGATGGGTGATGAGTTTCTTCCCTACAACCTTCTCTGTGTCTCCAACATTCCCCCTTACTCATCCTCCACTTTCTACTCCTCCTCTCTCCTCCTCTGACCCGGTTACACTACCAATAAAAACTTCGACCATAAGTTCTGAATGACAGTTGTCAACTCCGTGACCAGGATGTGATCCAGCCTCTCGAAACAGCTAAAAACACCGACTTAAAACAATTGGATAATCCAGGCCCGCGGCACACAAGTTTCAATTAGTCGCCAGCAACTGGGGATTATCCCGGGAGCTGGAGTGAGTGATGCGGTGCGTCTCGTGTTGACCTGGCTGTCTTGCCCCAGTGTGTGTGTGCCTCTTGGGAGGTGGCATGATGCCTGCCTCAGTGCCACCCACCATCACCACCAGGGCCCGCTCAACTGTCTTCCAGTTACAGTCCACCTGCTCACCAGCAAGCCTGCCGCAACAGTCAAGTCAGCCAGCAGCCAGTCCAGCCGCCGTCCAGTCCGTTTGACAGTCCGCCGGCCACCAGTCAGCCAGTCCAGCCGCCGTCCAGTCCGTTTAACAGTCCGCCGGCCACCAGTCAGACAGTCCGGCCGCCGTCCAGTCCGTTTGACAGTCCGCCGGCCACCAGTCAGACAGTCCGGCCGCCGTCCAGTCCGTCTGACAGTCCGCCGGCCACAAGTCAGACAGTCCGGCCGCCGCTCGCTGCCAGCCAGGCAGCTGGTCAGCGGCCGGAACACCGCAGCTCTACTTTAAAAACCCTGGGCTTGAAGATTCTCTGTATCCTACTACCTGCCGCTGGAATATAACACTTTATAAACATTTAAATACCTTATAAATCTTGTATTAGAATACCATTTCATTCCCATAAATGTGCCCGTGGCATTCCTTTATCGTCCTATTTCAATGATCGATTTATTGCAAATTTTCCCATTTAGTATTAGGTTGTATTGTGTATTTTATCCATCACACTGCTTCTGTTATAAGCAGATTATCATTTACCGGGAACTTCCCCGTGTCTGGGTTCAGGGATTCATTAAAACAACGCGGGTCTCTCTGGGTTTGGGACTCAGTGAATGACAGGAGCTCCATCACTCTGCCGGCGTTCGCAACCTCCGCCTCGGCAATCCGCTCCAGCCACGGATTACTGCCGACCTCATTAGTATTGCAGATAATATGACTAATTTAGGAGAAACAACGTCGAGTACGAAGCATTAATTACATGAGAACACGGAAATACGAGGTGGAGAACAGCTAAGCGCCCACGTGTCTACCTGGAGAACAGCTAAGCGCCCACGTGTCTACCTGGAGAACAGCTAAGATCAGACGCGTCTACCTGAAGAACAGCTAAGATCAGACGCGTCTACCTGAAGAACAGCTAAGATCAGACGCGTCTACCTGAAGAACAGCTAAGATCAGACGCGTCTACCTGAAGAACAGCTAAGATCAGACGCGTCTACCTGAAGAACAGCTAAGATCAGACTTGTCTACCTGAAGAACACCTAAGATCAGACGTGTCTACCTGGAGATAGGTCCACGGTGGTACCCCATGGTACCTGGATGAGGTTCTGAGAGTTCTTCTACTCTCCCAGCCCGACCCGAGGCCAGGCTTGAGTTGTGAGAGCTTGGTTCAACAGGCTGTTGCTTAGAGCGGCCCGCAGGCCCACATATCCACTACAGCCTGGTTGGTCCGGCACGTCTTGAAGAAAATGTCCAGTTTTTCTTGAAGATTTCCACTTTTATTTTAGCACTATTTCTTATACTTGCTGGGAGGATACTTAGCATCCGGGGACCTCTGATGGTGATGGTAGATCCATGGTGGTGGTGCGTGTAAGGTATTTGGATAAAATACAGTGTAGGATTAAGTAGGGTACAGTGTAGGATGAAGTGGATAGATTACATGGTAGGATGCAGCAACCGGCATTGCACAAGCAGCCTATTGTTGTTCTCCTAGGTATTAATATACTAGACCCGTACGCGGGGCCTGCAGCCACGCAACGCAATGTCTCGTTACTTGTTGATGATTTCCAGAGTTTTTCTACACCCACACCCTGGCTTAGCGATTGTCTCGTCTGTGAGGAAGTTTGTCTTCTTAGCCCGAAGAAAATAAAAACCATGGCCATCACAGCCAAGCTGATCCAGTAACCCCCAAAAGACACTTAAAACATTCGCAACATGGGCAGGCGATGAGTCACAATAACGTGGCTGAAGAATGTTGACCAGACCACACACTAAAAGGTGAAGGGACGACGACGTTTCGGTCCGTCCTGGACCATTCTCAAGTCGATTGTGAGAATAACCACGGTTCAATCGACTTGAGAATGGTCCAGGACGGACCGAAACGTCGACGGACCGAAACGTCGACGGACCGAAACGTCGTCGTGTGGTCTGGTCAACATTCGCAACATGGTACAATGTTTAAAATGGAGATGGTTATTCAGACGATTTGATTGTTGCCGCCGAAGGCGGCTAGTTTATTGTGCACCCCATACTCATCCTGTGAGCGGTAGCGCAAAAGCATTACAGAGGGCACAAAAGGTCTTTATTCAGACGACTATCATTATTCCTGAGAAATCGCGACGCATTTCCTATCCCCCATACATCCAACCCGTTCTCGCACTTTCTTTAAGTCAATATTGACTTATTAAATACGTGCATATGTGACATACTAATTTATTGTGAATATTTTAGTTTACCTTGAAAAGCTTCAGAGAAAACACCGACTTTACCTAACCTTCTTAGTATGTTAAGATAAGCATCTTATTGCTTCGTAATTACAATTATTACTTAACCTATACCTATAATTGGTTAAGAAAGTGAAAGTTAAAGAAAGTGCGAGAACGGGTTGATACATCACACCCCCGTGCAGGGACGCGACGCAACGGGGAGTCGTGTGAGAGAATCCCTTCTCTTCATCTTTCCTCACCTCATTATGCCCCCTTACCTTACCACACCTGCTTCCCCTTCAGTTACCACACCTGCTACCCCATCCCACCACATCTTAGCAACACTGAAGATGCATCTCGTCTCCAGTAACCTCCATACCTCAGTTTCATTATCGCCAAACCTCATTATCTCCTCCCCTTTCCCCTTTTCTTGAACCGCTTTTTTTTCCCCTTCAGACGTCCAACCATTCATTCCCCTTCACCGCCTCAAGAACTCGGCAATGTGATGATATAGTGGCCAGAATACGACTGGGATATAGACGTATTTGGCAGCTTTCTCAAAACCCATATGTCGAGTACACAATGTGTCAACTTGTGAAAGAGAAAACATGCACTCCCTTGAATATTATATTGTAGAATGTCCCATATTGACTGACTTTCGCTCTCTTGGGCTGAGGTATGCTGAACTCTGTAACTACTATATGAATATAGGAACACTTGATGATATGTTGAACTTGTATCGAAGATTGACTATGTAATGCATCAGTTATACAATATATGTGATGATTTATGACTAGTTTCTATAGCAGCTATCTTGCCCTGTCAAAGTAGAAGAGACATAAGTGTATGTATATGTATATGTGTGTATATATGTATGAGTATACAGGATATGTGGAAGCTGATCAGAAGGATAGATGAAATTATTTATGTAATAATTTTTGTTGAGGTCTGATAAAGACCTTTTGGTTCCTCTGTAATGCTTTTTGCGCTACCGCTCGCAGGACGAGTATGGGGTGCACAACAAACTAGCCGCCTCAGGGGGCAACAATAAAAAAAATGGGCAGAATTACATTTCACCTCTGTAAACGCATATTAATGACACTATGTGAAAAGTCTCATCGAACACTGTTTATATTGGACAGACGTAAATCTGATGTATTTCTGTATGTAGGATAGATTAGCATTTTAAAAAGCACTACAATCACCTAAGTGGTTGATTGTTCAATAAATCACTAAACTATATGTTTAACAGATCTCTAACCCTATCCAAGGAGAACAGAAGAAAATGTATATATGTGCTGATTAGCATTGTAAATGTCCGGCCACGTCTGTGGTAGAAAAAATAATAAAAACAAAACAAAAAAACTCCACCTCCTCTGCCACGCACTCACGCCCCAGCAACGCTCCTCTCCCTTCCCTGTGAACGCGACTCCTGGGAGCACGCAAGGAGACATCACCCAAGAATATTCACTCTTCAAATTAAACTTGGCTGGTAGACGCCACCAGTAAGCAGGACTTAGAGCTGGCCACCGCCGCTCGCCTCGCGCTCAATCTGCCGTTGAGGTGCTTAGGTCGGAGCTGGAGGCTGTCCTCGGAGGCTGTGGAGGCCGCCCAGAGGTCTCTTGCTACCTCTCCCGCCTTCAACAATCCGGAAAGACGATGAGAAGTTCCAGCGGAAACCAGAGCCGCCGTCGCTTCAGTAATAGTACCAACAGTGCCAGCTGGAGCCGCAAAAGTAGGCAGCAATAGGCGTCGCCACGGCCGTGCGCACCTTCTGCTCTTGTCTCTCTCTCTCTCTCTCTTTCTCTCTCTCCCCTTTAAGTTTGCCTGGCGGATCATCCACTTTATCTCAATGGCAGAAAAAGTGGGGAGTGTGGAGCACATTTAGCAGGCCATCACGTGGTGCGGTCCGGGCATTAGTGGGAGTCTTGCTTAATTACCGCTCTCACGGGGACGACCATCCCACAACCCTTCTATCCTCGGGGATGGAAGGGGGAGTTCCCTTCCATCCTCCCACACACACTATGTTATACCCCTTCCATCCTCCCACCAGTATAAGAATCTTCATAACAACTGGTACACATTTTGACTGGACTGAACAGCTGCACAGCAGTGCAAATCAAACTAATATTCACAGATAAAGTATGAAGAATTTAGATTACAGTTTAAGTGGTGATATATATATATATATAGTGCGTGTACCTGGGGAGTCCAGGGACCCGGGTTCGAGCCTACCGTGTGGCCCCAATATTCTCTCAGACGTCAGTGTTCTTATACCATTTCCTGTGAAGTAATAACACCATACATTACTGTACGCCCCTCCCTCAACCTCTTTCCCCTTTCCCTTCAACCTTCCCAATTCCCTACGCTGTACCTTACCCTTCCATTACTTTCCACTCCATGATCACCTGTTCTCTCTTTCTCATTCCCTCTCCTTGCCCCCTACTTTGTCCCTTCATTCTCCACCCTTATCCTTCTTATCGCCATTCTCGTGAGTCCCACCTGTCACCCTATCTTTCCCCCCCCCTCCCCCATCACCCTCAACCATCTTCTCAGCTCTTGTCCCTGAGCCCATTATGTGCCTCTGTAACCCTTTCCACTACCGCCCACAAGATGGGTATGGGGTGCATAATAAATGAACTAAACTAACTAACTAACTCTTGTCAAATTTATAACAACAAATAAAAACAAAAAATAATAAAAATAATGAAATTAATAAATTATATAACAATAATAATAATAATAAAAAAATAATTTAAAAAATATATAATTTAATATTCGTTTTATGCAATTTATTCAAAATAAAAGTTGCATTTGCTGACTAATCAATTCTTACCTACAAAGGCCTAAGCCTGGCAATATTAAAGAGATCCAACGACCCCCAGAGTCAATACCCACAAAACTGTCCCATGGGCACTCTCGGGGGCACCGTGTGGGTTCCCCCTAAGTCTTGGGTCGTGGGTCTCACAGAAGGTGTTAATATATGCACATGTATATACGTGTATATATTTTAAATGTTGTTTTAAACACATGCGAGTTCTGAAGTCTCTCGCCATAGGGAGAGTCCCTGACTGACATTTCATTTGTCAAACTAGAATCTCAAACTTCTTCCTCATGCTCTCAGCCCCCTCTCACCATGCCCTCAGCCCTCCTCTCACCATGCCCTCAGCCCCCTCTCACCATGCCCTCAGCCCCCTCTCACCATGCTCTCAGCCCCCTCTCACCATGCCCTCAGCCCCCCTCTCACCATGCCCTCAGCCCCCCCTCTCACCATGCCCTCAGCCCCCCCTCTCACCATGCCCTCAGCCCCCCCTCTCACCATGCCCTCAGCCCCCTCTCACCATGCCCTCAGCCCCCTCTCACCATGCCCTCAGCACCCTCTCACCATGCCCTCAGCCCCCTCTCACCATGCCCTCAGCCCCCCCCTCTCACCATGCCCTCAGCCCCCTCTCACCATGCCCTCAGCCCCCTCTCACCATGCCCTCAGCACCCTCTCACCATGCCCTCAGCCCCCTCTCACCATGCCCTCAGCACCCTCTCACCATGCCCTCAGCCCCCCCTCTCACCATGCCCTCAGCCCCCTCTCACCATGCCCTCAGCACCCTCTCACCATGCTCTCAGCACCCTCTCACCATGCCCTCAGCCCCCCCTCTCACCATGCCCTCAGCCCCCCCTCTTACCATGCCCTCAGCCCCCCCTCTCACCATGCCCTCAGCCCCCGTCCCCAAATTTTTCAGAGTGCCTCCCATAAAATATTAAGATATACATCAATAAAGAAGGAAGTATTACGCGGGCTCCAGCGCCACAGTATCACCCCGACCGACGCCTCTTCACGACTCCTCGACACTAGGTTAGTGCAAGGATCTTAAGGACCTGGTCAACGGTGTCCTGGGGTGTCCTGGGGTGTGCTGGGGTGTCCTGGGGTGTCCTGGGGTGTGCTGGGGTGTGCTGGAGTGTCCTGGGGTGTGCTGGGGTGTCCTGGGGTGTGCTGGGGTGTCCTGGGGTGTGCTGGAGTGTCCTGGGTGAACTGGGGTGTCCTGGGGTGTGCTGGGTGAACTGGGGTGTCCTGGGGTGTGCTGGGGTGTCCTGGGGTGTGCTGGGGTGTCCTGCAATGTTTGCAATGGCACCCTGGTTGGCACTGTGGTTCGATTGGTCAGTGTTGATTTGGGGTAACATATGTTAAAGTTCTCTCTTGAATTGGGTTAAAGGGGATGGTGGTAATGAGATTTTTATTTGAACAAAATAAAGGAGAATTTAAATGTCAAGACATTTAATAAGATTGTACAACGTTGGGTTGTGTTGCTTTTTAAGTTAGCTCTTCGTGGTCTCGTGGGTAAGGTGTGCGTCTGGGCTGACGTGAGATCAATCCCACCGTAGTACTTCAAGAAATTTTCTCAGACGCATAACTCTACCGTGTGTTTATCTTGCGTTGGTTCCGGAGATCAACGTCTCCGCGGCCCGGTCTCTGAGCAGGCCTCCTGGTTGCTGGACTGGTCAACCAGGCTGTTGGACGCGACTGCTCTCAGCCTGACGTACTAATCACAGCCTGGTTGATCGGGTGGATGAACAAGCTTCCTACTTTAGCGATAATTCCTTTAGTGAACGTTTTGTGAGAAATTACAAAATGGTTACATTTACTGAAACCTTTTCAAGATTTTGCTTCTTCCTTCCTCCCCCCACTTTTGTGGAGTTGCGCAATCTGCGCTGTTTTGTGTCAGAAATGACCCCCTTGACATCTGGAATGTCAAGTGGAATATCTAAGAGCCACAGATGTTTAAATGTTATTTTTGCAATTCTTTTACACACCTTACGCTACACCCCCACAGCATACACGCTCTGTAGCACAAATACTACATCGTACACACCTGCCTGCTCCCCCCCCCCAGTATACACATCTACACACCACATCCCGGGACATACACCACTTTGTTTATCAGACTCAGGCACCGTAAAATTAATCGAGCCACGACTAGGATTCATATGTATGAAAATTCTAATTCGCATCAGGAAATTAGGATCAGAAGCCGTGCAGTTGCGGGAGCCTATCACAGGCTGCCACACACTATACCTGGAACATACCTGAAGAGGGTTTCGGGAGTTCTTCTACTTCCCGAGTCCAGCTTGGGGCTAGATTCGACTTGTGATAACTTGGTCCAACAGGCTGTTACTTGGAGCGGCCCGCAGGCTCACATATCCACTACAGCCTGGTTGGTCCGTCACTTGGAAGAACTATGTTACTAGTCTCTCACTCACACAGGGGACACGGAAGGGACCAGACCCAGGGGATATGTTTGGAAAGTTGAAAACACAAATGAGCCGAAAGAATATCAGAAAGAACCGTGAAATAAGAAACACAGACGAAGACAAACACATAGTTATGAGGAAGATTGTGAGGAGAGTAGCCCGAGCTAAGAGAAAGCTAAAAACGGATTCGAAAGCAAATCTGATAAAGCCCAATCGACCGAGACCCGGAGCCCCGAGACCGGAAGGTGTTGGGCCCAGGAGCTGAAGCTCTGTCAACACAGTAGGGCGAGTCAACACGCACGTACACAATACATTCGGAACCAGAGCACACGCGAACCGAAATGCACTGCAATTAAGCCTGGCCATATTCAATTAGTCAGCTCATTACTCTCCCCCCGGCCAGCACTCCGCAACTGATGTTCTATGATCAACTACCAAACACAACAACATCAACGCCCTACGCTACAACACTGTCAGCCGTCGTAAACATTAAACAAAAGTAAACATCGAAACCGAGTGACTCACAAATGAACATCACACACACACACACAACACACACACACACACACACACACAACACACACACACACACACACACACACACACACACACACACACACACACACACACACACACACACACACACACACACACACACACACACACACACACACACACATACACACATACACACACACACACACACACACACACACACACACACACACACACACACACACACACACACACACACTTCCAGGTCAAACTGGTAACTTGTTGAACCCGATGAGAGAATATAGTAAGAAATAGTGGAGAGAGCAGAATAGAGGATAGTAACGGTGGAGTGCCACAGGGGACAGCAACAGTGCCACAGAGGACAACAGCAACAGTGCCACAGGGGACAACAGCAACAGTGCCACAGGGGACAGCAACAGTGCCACAGGGGACAGCAACAGTGCCACAGGGGACAGCAACAGTGCCACAGGGGACAGCAACAGTGCCACAGGGGACAGCAACATTGCCACAGGGAACAGCAACAGTGCCACAGGGGACAGCAACAGTGCCACAGGGGACAACAGCAACAGTGCCACAGGGGACAACAGCAACAGTGCCACAGGGGACAACAGTAACAGTGCCACAGGGGACAGCAACAGTGCCACAGGGGACAACAGCAACAGTGCCACAGGGGACAACAGCAACAGTGCCACAGGGGACAACAGCAACAGTGCCACAGGGGACAGCAACAGTGCCACAGGGGACAGCAACAGTGCCACAGGGGACAGCAACAGTGCCACAGGGGACAGCAACAGTGCCACAGGGGACAACAGCAACAGTGCCACAGGGGACAGCAACAGTGCCACAGGGGACAGCAACAAGCAGAGTGCCACAGGGTTCGTCAGTATTGCACCACCATCATTTTCCAGACTGACGCTGTGTTTACTTTATTATGCTAAATAAACTTTAGGTCGCTCGAAGTCTTTATTCCCTTTACATTCTGTGAGAGCTGATAACATCTTGAATCCTGTACCTAATCTGAATTTCTGTGTCCACACTTAACTAGGCGGAATTTGTCGCTATTGAGTACATTTTCCCATTGCCTATTGGAAGACTTTGTTGGTGTGATTGATTCTCACATCAATCTTGATTCTTTGTTGATTCTGGCCTCATCCGCAAAGGATGACATGAAGATGCGGTTTGTATTAGTGTCTCTGATAAGCGCATGGGGAAATTAAATCATACCTGGATAATACCTGGAGTGAGTTTTGAGAGTTCTTCAGCCAAGCCCGGCCTGGGGTCAGGCTTGAAGCGGTAACAGATATTTTATTAAGTAAAAAAAGTAACAGATAAGTAACAGACTTGTGGTATTAAACCTTTTACGGTGCTCAGATTGTAGTTCAGTCTAGACAATAAAGCCTTAAAGTGTATCACTGTTAGGGCATTCCTTACATGCACATCGTATGTGTATGTTGAGAATGATCCACAATTTTGTGGCTGACTGAACGTGGCGAGGTTTCGGACCATATCTGGACCCTTATGACCTGTTGAGAAAGGTCATATGAAGGTCCAGGGCGGGACCGAAAAGTCATCATTTGATATGTGAGGATTGCGTTAATGTGACCTCATTTTTGTATTCGGCAACAGTCCTATTTCTCCAGTTTTTAATTGCAGGGGATATTATAGCTCCGATGGTTAACCGTTTCGAGTTACAGCCCCGCTCCAGTGCCAGATAAGTCCACTATGGGGCTCACCATAGCCCGTGCTACTTGGAACTTTTTGTTCCAAGTAGCGAATCTTACAACAACAACATGGTTAGGCGTTACATCTGGTTCTGTGACCCCACTGGAAGCCTCAGTACGATGGCTTCCGGCATGCGTTATGTCACATGGGTGCTTCACACTGTGTCACAGTGAGTGCTTCACACTGTGTCACAGTGAGTGCTTCACACTGTGTCACAGTGAGTGCTTCACACTGTGTCACAGTGAGTGCTTCACACTGTGTCACAGTGAGTGCTTCACACTGTGTCACAGTGAGTGCTTCACACTGTGTCACAGTGAGTGCTTCACACTGTGTCACAGTGAGTGCTTCACACTGTGTCACAGTGAGTGCTTCACACTATGTCACAGTGAGTGCTTCACACTATGTCACAGTGAGTGCTTCACACTGTGTCACAGTGAGTGCTTCACACTGTGTCACAGTGAGTGCTTCACACTGTGTCACAGTGAGTGCTTCACACTATGTCACAGTGAGTGTTTCACACTATGTCACAGTGAGTGCTTCACACTATGTCACAGTGAGTGCTTCACACTATGTCACAGTCGGTGCTTCACACTGTGTCACAGTGAGTGCTTCACACTATGTCACAGTGAGTGCTTCACACTATGTCACAGTGAGTGCTTCACACTGTGTCACAGTGAGTGCTTCACACTGTGTCACAGTGAGTGCTTCACACTATGTCACAGTGAGTGCTTCACACTATGTCACAGTGAGTGCTTCACACTATGTCACAGTGAGTGCTTCACACTATGTCACAGTCGGTGCTTCACACTGTGTCACAGTGAGTGCTTCACACTATGTCACAGTGAGTGCTTCACACTGTGTCACAGTGAGTGCTTCACACTGTGTCACAGTGAGTGCTTCACACTGTGTCACAGTGAGTACTTCACACAATGACAGTGTCGCCGGCGAAGAATGGCAAGAATTCCAGGGATGGAAAAGTTCTTATCATCCAACCTGTCATTTTTCTTGCGATTGTGATAAGCAAGAGAGAGGAGCGGAGGGTTCAGCAGGTGTGGGAAAGTTGGTTGCAGGTTTGGGCGTTAGCGGTAAATGTGGAGGAAATGGGGGTGGGGGGTGTGTGAAGATCTGCGGTCAGGGGTATAAGCAGGGAATTTGGAGGAAAAGGGAGGAGTGGGAGAGGAGTGGGAGAGGAGTGGGAGAGGAGTGGGAGAATGGGAGAGGAGGAGGAGGAGGAGGGGTGTGACAAAAGAGAAGACTAGGTGAAACTGATGCTGTTACTGAGGCTGGTGCTGACGCCGTTATTTCATATTACCTTCATTCTTACTCTGCAAGCAACGAGCCCCGAGGGACTCTGGCCATCCGCACCTCGCAGTATGCTGGAGGTATGCTCAGACAGGGTGCAGGGGGGGGAGGAGGGCTCTGATTATAAGCATGGTGAGGCAAGACGTGTATGTTTGGGGAGGGAGGGAGAGTGAGTGGTGGGGAGGGGGAAACGGTCAAACTGAGCCCAAGCACCTATTCTACCACTGTTGCTTTATACCATTCACCATCACCACCATCACCATCATCACCATCACCACCATCACCATCACCATCACCATCACCACCACCATCACCACCATCACCACCATCACCATCACCATCACCATCACCACCACCACCATCACCACCACCATCACCATCACCACCATCACCATCACCATCACCACTACAACCATCACCATCACCACCAACACCATCACCATCACCACCAGGGGCCTCGTAGCCTGGTGAGGGGCCTCGTAGCCTGGTGGATAGCGCGCAGGACTCGTAATTCTGTGGCGCGGGTTCGATTCCCGCACGAGGCAGAAACAAATGGGCAAAGTTTCTTTCACCCTGAATGCCCCTGTTACCTAGCAGTAAATATGTACCTGGGAGTTAGTCAGCTGTCACGGGCTGCTTCCTGGGGGTGGAGGCCTGGTCGAGGACCGGGCCGCGGGGACACTAAAAAGCCCCGAAATCATCTCAAGATAACCTCAAGATGATCACCATCACCACCAACACCATCAACACGGAACACTACCAGAAAACGCACAGAAGAGGGAAAACCCAAAAAGAATTCTTAATGTACGCGACACCAGCCTCTGCTATCATGTCAGATGTCGCACCCACGGACTTTTAAAGTAGCCACAGACAGGCATATCGAGGAAGTTCCTGAAGCTACAACACCAGCGATGTATCTCTCCTCCAGAGATAACAACAGTTACCGTATACAACTTAAGACTACCAATATCACCATACCCATCACTATCTCTTATCTCCACATAATACCAAACAACCTCGACCACAACCACATATGTCTTCCTTCCTTCATTTCTTTCTTTATCTATGACCTTCCCCCCAGATATCTTCGTAATACTTCACCTCTTTTGCTTCGTAACCTCTCTCTCTCTCTCTCTCTCTCTCTCTCTCTCTCTCTCTCTCTCTCTCTCTCTCTCTCTCTCTCTCTCTCTCTCTCTCTCTCTCTCTCTCTCTCTCTCTTAATCCTCAAGGCCCTTCTAAACATCTTTTCCCATTTCTACACTGACCTCCATTCTGTTGCTTTCATTCCCCTCCCCCCCCTCCTCCCTCCCCCCCCTCCTTCCCCCCCCTCACCCCCCTCCTCCCTCCCCCCCCCTCCTGCCCCCCCTCCCCCCGTCGCGGGCGAGGTAAACAGAGCCAGCAGGTCACACCATCACCATAACAGTAATCTCATGAATAACAAATCACGGGACATAATACCGGGAAAAGGCTGCGAGAGAGAATTTTCTTTCCTTTCAATGACAATCAGCTGGTTGGCTTAACAGGGAATGTGGGTAGTGTGTGTCCATGCTGTGAGGAAGGAGAGAGAGAGAGAGAGAGAGAGAGAGAGAGAGAGAGAGAGAGAGAGAGAGAGAGAGAGGAGAGAGAGAGAGAGAGAGAGAGAGAGAGAGAGAGAGACAGAGAGAGAGAGAGAGAGAGAGAGAGAGAGAGAGAGAGAGAGAGAGAGAGAGAGAGAGAGAGAGAGAGAGAGAGAGAGAGAGAGAGAGAGAGACAGAGAGAGAGAGAGAGAGAGAGAGAGAGAGAGAGAGAGAGAGAGAGAGAGAGAGAGAGAGAGAGAGAGAGAGAGAGAGGAGAGAGAGAGAGAGACAGAGAGAGACAGAGAGAGAGAGAGAGAGAGAGAGAGAGAGAGAGAGAGAGAGAGAGAGAGAGAGAGAGAGAGAGAGAGAGAGAGAGAGAGAGTGAGAGAGAGATGGAAGGAGAGGGATAGAGATAGAGAAAAAAAGGTGAGAAAATAGACGTCGTAAATTTAACCAAAAAACATGAGGACTTTTGGTTTATTTCAAATAAGATCTTTTGAAAATTCTAAAACAGCAATTCCTGAAAAAAAAGGGCAGGACAAATCATGATAGACAAGAAAAGAAAAGCAGAAGGCTCTCTCCCACCTTCCACTCCACCCGGCTCACAGTGTTGGAGAAGAAAAGCGGGATTAACAAACAACATGGTAAATATAGCAATGGAAATTATTATTCAAGTAGGAATATTTAAGCTAATCGTACTGATATTAGCATGGTTTACCACTTACACCCTCCCCTACCCCCCCACCCCCCCCCCCACACACACACACACCAGCGTCTGTTTGTAATATCGTGTTTGTAATATTACTTCTCTCTCTCGAGGACAGTAATATGCTTCCGGATGCTGAAGCCCAAATGTGCTTATACATCCCCTTAAAACACACACACATGTGGACGTGTGTAAGAGAATGAGGGTAACATGAAAACACGAGGAACAACGAGAAAACGAGGGAGTGTAAAGAACAATAGCAGAGAAATGTGATGATAGGAGTGTGGAGAGATAACGGGAAAATAGGGGAACAGTGAGTGGATATTCTTGGGAATAAAATATATCAAATATGAGTAAATAGTATCCACTAAACGTAAAGATGACTGTGGAAGCCTTGCCATAAGATAAGGACTGTTGAAGATTTTGATAAGGAAAACCTCTGAAACCCAACTAATTCGACGACCCCCCAGCGAAGACCCGCACGACAACGCATCGCCCTCTTCACTGCGTCACACCCCCTCGACGTCGAACTCAGCGACTTCGAAGACTGCAGCCTCGAACACGGGATAACACGACTAGCACGAACTCGTTTAAGGTGCGCACAGATACGAGAATAATCAATCACGTCTGCTAATGAGGTTGTATTAGGTCACACAGGTGACCTAATACAATGATCAACAGGGCTGTTAATACACCGCGAAGACAAACAGCAGAACACGAACTCGGAGATGGGACAACGCAGAGGAACCCTGCGTGAGAAAAACGCATTACCCCTATAAGAGTGGGGAGTCATGCTGAAGCTAATGCAGAAACAGGAGAAAAAAAATAGGTGGGAAACAGTGGTAAATGTTTGTGGGAAACAAGAGATAAGACTTTTAAATTTGCAGGCGTAGGAGAAAAATTACAGAAAGCCAGAGTCAGGCAGACAGTGAGGATGCACATGGCCAGCAGATATGACCTAATTAACAAAAAATATATACAATGGAAGAAAAACTGGATTCTATAAATACCTATTTGAAGGGACAAATGATAGAACTGCGAAATCTGAGAGGGAAAATATACCATATAAAATATGGTAATATATTTGGTATAGGGAAAATATTCCCTATACCAAAAGGGAAACTAAGCTAAAAATAATGTTTTTTTTTACAAAGCATGCAAAATAATGAAAAGCCAAACCATACCTAAGAGATATTGACGCCCCAAAAAAGTCCCATGGCATATCAGGTAATGCATGAAGATAAAGAGAAATGCAATAACATGAAGGAATAGTTTACTTCATCATTTGTGTCATTAGTAGAAAACATGAGTGTATATTGAGACTATCCTGAGAAATGAAAGCTGGCAGTAGACTAAAGGTATGAGTCCCCTTCCCACCTTTCACCCCCAGTCCCCTACTAATCACCCCCAGTCCCCTACCAGTCACCTCCAGCTCCTAACCAGTCACCCTTGCCACTCCTCACCATCCTATATCCTGCCCTACAGCCACATGATTAACAAAATTCTTCTTAAGACTTTTCTCCGATATACAGAACTTAAAAATGAAGCCTTCACAAGCATTTATAGCAGCTACACACACACACACACACACACACACACACACACACACACACACACACACACACAGTTGTGAAGAAGAGTTGTGACAGATGAGGATTGCAGGATCCTCCAAGAGGACCTGAACAGGTTGCAGAGATGGTCAGAGAAATGGCTACTGGAATTCAACACGAGCAAATGTAAAGTTATGGAAATGGGACTAGGAGATAGGAGACCAAAGGGACAATACACAATGAAGGGGAACAGCCTACCTGTGACGACGCGTGAAAGAGACCTGGGGGTGGACGTAACACCTAATCTATCTCCTGAGGCACATATAAATAGGATAACGACAGCAGCGTACTCTACACTGGCAAAAGTTAGAACATCATTCAGAAACCTAAGTAAGGAGGCATTTAGGGCGCTTTACACTGCCTACGTGAGGCCAGTCTTAGAGTATGCCGCCTCATCATGGAGTCCCCATCTGAAGAAGCATATAATGAAACTGGAAAAGGTTCAGAGGTTTGCAACGAGACTCGTCCCAGAGCTACGAGGGATGGGGTATGAGGAGCGCCTGAGGGAACTGTGCCTTACGACACTAGAAAGAAGAAGGGAGAAGGGGGACATGATAGGAACGTATAAGATACTCAGAGGGATTGACAGAGTGGACATAGATGAAATGTTCACACGGAATAGTAACAGAACGAGGGGACATGGATGGAAGCTTGAAACTCAGATGAGTCACAGAGATGTTAGGAAGTTTTCTTTTAGCGTGAGAGTAGTAGGAAAATGGAATGCACTTCAGGAACAGGTTATGGAAGCAAATACTATTCATAATTTCAAAACCAGGTATGATAGGGAAATGGGACAGGAGTCATTGCTGTAAACAACCGATGCTCGAAAGGCGGGATCCAAGAGTCAATGCTCGATCCTGCAGACACAACTAGGTGAGTACACACACACACACACACACACACACACACACACACACACACACACACACACACACACACACACACACACACACACACACACACACACACACACACAAAACTAGTTACAGGAAAGCGAGGCAAAAGAACAACCACACATTGCAATAACGGAAACGAAACTAACAAGTTTTATAGAAAATGCAATCTTTCCACGAGGATATGAAGTAATAAGGATAAGCGTGAACAGAGAGGGAGGTGGTGTAGCTCAGTTGCTACAGCTACACTTGCACTTTGAAGAAGTAAAATAAGCAGAATAATCCGAACAACAAGAATTCCTGCTAGGAATATAATTGTGGGAAGACATGTAGATTGTGGTATCGGTGATTTACAATCTCTCCCGCCAAACAATAGAAGGTCTAGAGAAGGATACGACAAATTCAGAGAGGAATTTACAAGTCTAAAGGTAATGGAAAAAGCAGCCACAGTGGTAAGGGGAAGAAAGGTAGGGATGATAGAAGTCTCCGTCTAATAGTAGGGGACAAATCCACAAGGGCCGTGACTGGTTTATGCCTCGGAGAGGCTACGGGATCCAGTAAGTCCAGTAGAACTACGGTTTCAACTCTTTTAACCCTGTCGTAGCTCAGTCGATTAAGGCAGTGTCTGGGATGCTCCCGGACGCAGGTTCGAATCCTCGTCACGGCCCCTTGTGGATTTGTTCATTTGATGCATCACGTTAGTGTGATCTCTGTATGTTATAATAGTAGGGGACTTTGATAATCGGGAAATAGACTGGATAAATAAGGACCCCACGGGAAGGATGAGACATGGAGAGCAAAGCTGATAGACACGGCATACAAACACTTCTTAAAGCAGCATATTATAAAGCCAGTAAGAATAAGAGGAGAGGAGAGTATGACATGCTTCTAGGAGCTAGCAACTCACTGCATTGTCATGCTTAAATACAGTGGAGCTGCAGGAGAGATTACAGACTGGGGGATTACAGTAAGATAAGGAACTTTCTGTGTGAAATTCCTTGGAAAAGAGAAAGAGGGGAACTTAAAGAGTCACGAGCCATACACACTTACACCAAAACTCCTACTTACAAGCATCTTACAAAAACAAACACCTTCAAAGCATCTTGAAAAAATCTTACAAGCATCTTGAAAAAACAACCCACAAGTATCTTACAAAAAACACCTTCCAAGCATCTTACAAACACCTACTTATAAGCATGCATCATCTCATAACTGTCTTCCTCAACGTAATTAACAAAGACTCCTAAAAGCACACAGGAAATTGCGAGCAAAATGAAGGTGGTTTGATCAAACATTTTAAAACGAGCAATTCTCTCTCTCCGCTTGCCTGCTAGTGTGTGCTATTTTAGAAAACTAGTTATTAAGAACGGGCTATTTAACGTGCTGTTGCTGGTCTATTTACCTAGGATAAGGTCTTAATTAGTATTCCGAGGTGCTTTAGGGAATCAGAATCCCAGTGGCTTGGTCTCTAACTTGAGCCTCTGATGGTCTGGTCAAGCAGGCCATCAGATGAATCCCATCAGCCTGATTGATCAGTCGTGGCTTAGTTTCCGAGTTAGCCTCCTGGTTAACGGTCTGATCAACCTTTTTGAGTTGTGTATCCACCTTCTTTTACACCTCAGCAGTATGTTAAATATAACCCTTGTGTTTAGGAAGGTGTTGAAAGTCCTGGGCATCTTAATGTTAATAGAATGGTCTCTTTAAGAGTACTTATTGCCCTCTTTACATTTCAAGAGGAAATCCTGGCCAAAATTATGTGATATAATTTTGTGAACCGTAGAATTTCTTCGGTAAAACATGATATTTTCAACATTAAAGTATTGTTTTCATAATAAATTACAAATTATAGAGCTTTGTCAAGTGTCCACTGGCTGCATGCAGGGATGCCAAGTCGACATAGTTTGCTTGGGAAGGTATCTATCCCGTGCCGAAATCTTTCCGTTGAGTTTGCTTCTCTAAGATGTTACTTGATAAATTGTTCCATTGATGTGAGAACAAATATTTCCACACATGAGTATCTATTTATGAACTTATCAACATATTTGTAAATATCACAACAAATGACATTTGAGCTTACAAACCAAGGGATCAAAAGATCAATGTCCCCGCGGCCCGGTTTCTGACCAGGCCAGGCTTCAAGTAATTTGATGATGATAAATTGATAAAACGATAGATCCTGTGATCTATTTTCCTATGTAATACACGGGACTACATTCGAAACCTTCCACAACACTTAAATAATTAACTTTTGATTACACTTGACAAGGACTAACTAAGCACTTCCTTACATTCTTCCAGGGCACTGGAAAATAACTTCGTTGGGACCTGGAAATATATTTGACCCCAATTTTAATATTTACAACCTTGTTCTATATAGTAACTGTAAGTTAAATAATTTGTTATCTCAAGACTCGATACATGTTTTTTTAACTGCAGGTAAAATGTCCATATCTTCTTCAGAAATGTTCGCGAAATTAAATAATATCAAACAAGAAAATGGTGATATTTTAAGTTATTTTTTTATTTTCAACGTTCCAGTCCTCTCTCTAGCATTAGTTTGCTGGATCTGAAAGAACCCTTTACGATTTTGACTTTGCTTCCTCCTCCTCCCCCCCCCGTCATCCTAACTTCATAATTCCTGTTTGCTTTAATTATTTTTTTAACATTTCTTGTTCGTTTGATCAAGAGTGCTTTTTAATCAAGTCTTTTCGATATTTTACAGAAGTGGAGGAAGCAGAGTGCTTTGGAATGTAATCCTAAAGCATAGATCTCTGACAAATAAAGATGCTTATGATATATATATATATATATATATATATATATATATTAGTATATTTTGGTAGCAGTCTTTCCTGTAGACATATTATTAAATATGACCGAAAAAGTAAGATTAATAATTCTAACACGAATTTTCTCAATCTTTCGTACATTTCTTTTCACTGTTGGTGGTAATTCAAAAATCAATTCTCCAAAATTCAAAAAAACCCACAAGTATCTTACAAAAATAAATACAAGTAAGTATCTTACAAAATAAAAATGAATTTTGGATAATTGATTTTTGAATTACCACCAACAGTGAAAAGAAATGTACGAAAGATTGAGAAAATTCGTGTTAGAATTATTAATCTTACTTTTTCGGTCATATTTAATAATATATATATATATATATATATATATATATATATATATATATATATATATATATATATATATATATATATATATATATATATATATATATATATATATATATATACATATATAAAGAGACCTGGACCATTTTTTCTGATTAGTTTGTAAAACCATGCAGGAAATTCAGAGAGGGAGATGTTATTGCAGTAACAGAGGGTACTGTTATTGCAGTAACAGAGGGTACTGTTATTGCAGCAACAGAGGGTACTGTTATTGCAGCAACAGAGGGTGCTGTTACTGCAGTCAGAGAGGGAGCTGTTATTGCAGTAACAGAGGGTGCTGTTTCTCCAGCAACAGAGGGTACTGTTACTCCAGCAACAGAGGGTACTGTTACTCCAGAAACAGAGGGTACTGTTACTCCAGCAACAGAGGGTACTGTTACTACAACAGACGTGATTGTTATCTCTGTACTTGCACTGTATTGCATTAATGCTGCTCCCAAAACCTTTCAAGAAAATTTGATTTCCGTTGAACTGCTGCAGATGGAAGCAATCACGGCTAAGTGAAAATGTTTCCAATAATTATTAAAAATTTCAACTAGAATAGTAGCGATTTGCAATCAAATCTGACTGAGGTCCAGAACGCAAGTAATGGCACGAATAACCTGATTGATCACCACCTAAAAATACAGAAAAAAACTCAAAGCCGTTTCAAAAGTATATCTCGGCTCTGTAGCACAGTGGGTTACGTTCTTGATACACAACCAAGGGACCCGGGAAATCTTAAGAGATTTCTTAACACACCAGAAGTGTACCAAATATTTGGATAAGTCCCAAAGCAATGTGTCAGTCAAGAGCTGCTGGTCGAACCAATTTAACTGGTCGGTAAAGCGACGGATTCGCTTCTAGCAGGCCGGCGTTCGATCATTAAATTAAAAGTTTTATTCATAAATGGCTGTACATTTATGAATGGGAATGTTTAGCTTACAGTGTGAAAGGCAATATATATATTAGAAAAACAAAATGTGGTATCCCATTAAGGGGCTAAGATATTAACACAATTTATACCACAAAATTAGAATCATGGAAAGACAATTAGAAATAGAACTCTATAAACTAATCATACCAACAAGTTATAGATATTTACACACCCTCAAGGCAAGGACACCCTCAGCAATCTACACCAGCACTGGGACTATTCCGGATCAACATCACTAACCCACACACACAACTCATAATACAGATACGACTTTAAATGGGCTCAAAATGCCTGTCATTAAGTCATCTCTTTGTGACAGTGGTTCCTTCATAATTCCAACTGCCCAGCTGGGGGGCTTCCCTGTTATCTCTGGTGACAATGAGTTGTGTTATCCTGTCCTGTAAGTCCGCTACAGTGACCCAAACTATAATATATAATATATATTTATATATATAATCTCATTCTTAAGTGGTATTTCCTAATAATTAAGTTTATATTTCTGGAACAGGAGTGGTTAGAGATAAGGGATTGACTGACAAAAAAGAAATGGATTGACTGTAATAAATGAGCGATCCCTTTCAGGGAAAATTATATTATTGTTTTGTAAATTAATTTCTTCCAATGTTGGTGGGATATTGCAATGAGTGCGAGGATGGCCACCCAAGATACGTCGTGAACATTTCCTCCATTCCCAGTTTACTTTACCAAGGTCAGTATGATGTACGTCCCATAATTCACCTCCGTACAAGCTCAGACAATGACCGCTAACCAGACCACACACTTGAAGGTGAAGGGACGACGACGTTTCGGTCCGTCCTGCACCATTCTCAAGTCGATTGTGAATCAATTCGACTTGAGAATGGTCCAGGACGGAGCGAAACGTCGTCGTCCCTTCACCTTCTAGTGTGTGGTCTGGTCAACATTCTTCAGCCACGTTATTGTGGCTCATCGCCTGCAATGACCGCTAAATAAGTTTACTTTCGACCTGGTATCAAGATGGTTAAAGTCACTCATCGTGACCCTTGTTCTGGCCTTCGGGTCTCTATTACCATCAGAAAAATTTGACAATTGAGGCCCCTTTGGGAATATAACATGTTCCAGAGGCTTTTCACAACACCTTCCTGAAATCTCTCCCCCTAGTAATTTGACTTTGGGATCTCCATAACACAAGTCCTGTGCGTTAAAAGCAACTAAAGAACATTGGAACAACAACAGAGCAACATAAAGAACATGTCAACTAAAGAACGTTTGTTGCAGAACAAAACGTTAGGTTGCATTCTAGACTACATCATTCCCATACCTGGTTGATACCTGGTTGATGGGGTTCTGGGAGTTCTTCTACTCCCCAAGCCCGGCCCGAGGCCAGGCTCGACTTGTGAGATATACATACTTATATCTCCTTTTCCATAGCCCGTTTGGTCGATGCGAGTAGAAGTGAATCACAATTACTTAAAGAGTACTCAGAACTGTTGAAGGTTGTGCCATTCTTCTTGGCTGTTAGTTCTCACTATGCAAATGTCAAGAAATTTTTTGTTACCGAGGCAAAGCCAGTGGACGGAGAAAATTAGCAACTTGGATGTTGAGTCGCTAAAATTAATTCTACTTCAGACAAACTTCTTGCAAAGACTTTCATACCTTCTTAAAGAGCAATTAACCACTGCTGACAAAAAATGGGATCCACAGAGAAGTGAGAGTGTGCTGCCACCTTTCTTCCCGTTTTGTGGGTACTATTCTTTAAGAATGCTATCTTCTAAGATTGTTTTAAGATTGTCCACTCTACTCTTAGTCCTCTTAGTCCTTAGTTACTCTGCCTTAGTCCCTTCCAACCTATTACATTAGGCATCCCTATTAGGACTAACCAATTAAAAGTTTCAAAGTTTCAAAGCCTTAGTCCCTTCCAACCTATTACATTAGATATCCCTATTAGGACTAACCAATTAAAAGTTTCAAAGTTTCAAAGCCTTAGTCCCTTCCAACCTATTACATTAGATATCCCTATTAGGACTAACCAATTAAAAGTTTTAATAATCGATAAAAAATTGATTTAAACGAATCAGAAGGTAGTGAAAATAAACAGAATTTCCCATTATTAACTGATCAACATGGCACAGGTGGTGCCAACTTGTGCAAATTGTTGCTAAATTGTATCTGGCGGGAAAAGTTGGCACTACTGACGAGGCATTTTTGTGACGAAGTTGTTACGACCAAATTAGAATGACAGGTGTTTGTGGAGTGCATTGTTACTGCCGTTACTTTTGTTGTTAATGATGTTACAGTCGTTGTTGCTACTTTCATTACTGTTGTAACGGTGCGAACGTTTTTGTTGCAAATGTTTCCTCCTGTTGTTGCTGGTAATTCTGATGGCGTTATTGCCGTTTCTTTTCTGTTGATGAAACTGTCGTTAATATGACTGCTGTTCGTTCCAGTATCAGTGTTACTTCTGGAGCTGATGCTAGTGCTAACGAGGCCGTTGTTACTGCGAGGCGCATCCCTGTTACTCCCAATGCTACTTCTGTTTATATAGATATCCACGTTGGTACTGTTGCTACTGCTACAATCTATTAATTGATGCTGTTGGTCCTGCAATTGTTGATACATTAGTTACTACTAGAGTCGTTATCACTGATGTCGCTAGTTATGCATTAGTTATGTTGGTACTCTTAGTCACTACGAGTCATTACCGTTAGTGTTGGTACTCCTACAGTCACTACCGTTCATGTTGATGCCGTTTCCGTTGCTCAAAGTGAGATTATAGACTTACTAAGCTTCAGCTTACTACTGTTATTGAGGAAGGAGAAGGCGTTGAAGGGAAGGAATGACCGGGGGGGGGGGAGGGGAGGGAGGTCATCCCGTTCAATAAAATAAACAAACAAGACAAATAACATCATTCACCACACACACACACACACACACACACACACACACACACACACACACACACACACACACACACATATATTCTTCCTCTCACAACTCACGCCAACCCTCCACGCTGCCTCTTCATTCACTTAAAACCAACCAGATCGGGAGTTGCCTTTTCGGAGGAAGTTACAAAAAGGAAATATCAACAATTAAGAACACCAATGCTGATGGACTGCCAAATAAATCAGAGGTCAAAGAAATAATGGTATACAAATCGTATCAGCGTGTTCCCGCAGCGGTGAATACCTTGTTCCATATATATATATATATATATATATATATATATATATATATATATATATATATATATTAGTATATTTTGGTAGCAGTCTTTCCTGTAGACATATATTATTAAATATGACCGAAAAAGTAAGATTAATAATTCTAACACGAATTTTCTCAATCTTTCGTACATTTCTTTTCACTGTTGGAGGTAAATCAAAAATCAATTCTCCAAAATTCATTTTTATTTCTAGTCTGACGCGACACGAGCGCGTTTCGTAAAACTTATTACATTTTCAAAGACTTTAGTTCACAAATACACAACTGAATAGAACTTACGCATCTCCGATTTTATATCTACATTTGAGTGAGGTGGAAGGGGTGATGTGGCATTAACACAAGACAGAACAAAATGTGGCATTAATAGGGTATTAATTTCATCAACACAAGACAGAACAAGAGTATTAATAGGGTATTAATTTCATCAACACAAGACAGAACAAGAGTATTAATAGGGTATTAATTTCATCAACACAAGACAGAACACGAAACAATGGATATTGAATAGAAGTGTTTGTAGAAAGCCTATTGGTCCATATTTCTTGATGCTTCTATATTGGAGCGGAGTCTTGAGGTGGGTAGAATATAGTTGTGCAACTATACTATGCACAATGTACATAGTATAGTACAAGTCTTTGAAAATGTAATAAGTTTTACGAAACGCGCTCGTGTCGCGTCAGACTAGAAATAAAAATGAATTTTGGAGAATTGATTTTTGATTTACCTCCAACAGTGAAAAGAAATGTACGAAAGATTGAGAAAATTCGTGTTAGAATTATTAATCTTACTTTTTCGGTCATATTTAATATATATATATATATATATATATATATATATATAAGGAGACACATTCTCTGTACACACTCTCAAATGAATACGTTTTCTAGGCTAGGACGCCTGAACAATGATACCCAAGAACTGAAGCTCAACCCTAGCTAGCACCACTAGACAAGCACATCAACATGATAAACTCATGACCAATGGGGGTGTGCTGAGAATGTCTGACCCTTCCATTACAATTTCATGTTCACGGGTGACAAATGGGGAGACGATAACAGGCATTAAGTGATAGCGAACTGGCCGGAGTCTCTGAGGTAAGCGGATGCCATCAATCAATGAATGCGGGTGTACGGGGAGTGGAGGAAGGGCCGGCTCTATGTATACTTGGACTGTATGTATCTTTGGACTGTATGTATTCTCATGATCTACTTTTATACATTATGATAGTGTTCATTTGAACTCAAGAACATAGGGAGGTGGAGAAATTATCAGGGAGAAAGCACTAAGCCATCACGACTATATAGCACTTGGAAGGGGTCAGGATAAGGATTTGGGATGGGACGGGTGTTTGGGGGGGGGGGGAGAATAGATTAAGCTCACTGAATAGTCGCAGCCGTAAACCATAGGGCAATAAGCTACACCATTTCCGCAAACACCATAAAAACACAACTCTTTTTTTAAAGTGTTTTCCACTGATTGATTAACTTTTAAGTTCCAATAATGTTCAACACTCGCTGGACAACACTATATAGCTTGATCTGATAATAAATTACCATCAGACACTTTGGCATTTCAATGGGACAGAAAATTAATGTTTTTTTGGTAATTTCCTTTTCATTGGGGTATGGTGCTGGCCCTCATACCTGTTTGATGGAGTTCTGGGAGTTCTTCTACACCCCCCAAGCCCGGCCCGAGGCCAGGCTTGACTTGTGAGAGCTTGGTCCACTAGGCTGTTGCTTGGAGCGGCCCGCAGGCCCGCTCATCGGGATCTTCCTTCATAACCCTAGACCTGAATGGTGCCCTAGGGTGTTGCTCACCCTAGCGCACACAGGACAACGTTTAGTGTGAAGTATAGGGGAGTGGGAGCGAGGGAGGGAGTGGAGGTCATTAAGGGCGAGAGAGGGAAGTTCTAATTGATGAGGCTGAACAGATGTGGTGATGCTACAGGTGTCATTGAGTGGATAATACAACAGGTGTCATAGAGCAGGTGCGCATGATGGGGTTACGCTGTTCTGGACCCGTAGACTCGAAAACATAAACCAGGATAAAATTATGAGATCATAATATCACTCACCTTATGAATACCATATTAAACAACATTGTATCTCTCATTTAGGTTAGGATAAGTTGAAATAGTATAGGTTGGAATAGGATAGATTAAGATAGCATGGTATAGGACAGATTGGCTTGGGTTTAAAGACTTACGATGATGCAGACAATTTGCTAAGGTCTTAGACCCTACTCGTTGCGCCAGAGAGGAAAACTCAGCTGGTGTGATTGATGATTGATTGATGAAGATTAAGCCACCCAAAAGGTGGCACGGGCATGAATAGCCCGTAAGTGGTGGCCCTTTTCAGCCATTACCAGTATCAAGAGCTGATACTGGAGATCTGTGGAGGTGCGACTGCACCCTGCGTGACGGGAGATGTCTCCCGTCAAGCTGGTGTGGGAGCAGATGACACTCAAGAGATGAGGCTGGGATGAGAGAGCCAGCTGGCAGTGATGGTGATGAGGGGATGGGGGTTGGGGGGGGGGGGAATTGGGTTCTATGAGGCACCTTACTGACCGACTAATCACCGGCCATAATGAGGACAAAACCAAAGAGCCTTAAATTGCAAAAAAAAAAAAAAATCTGGGGCCCAAGCAATTACCAATGACACCAGGGGCGTAGTGCGGCTCCTCACTGCACGGGAACCTCACTCTGGTACTGCCCAAGTGAGGGGCGATACCTGGGTGAGGTATTGGTATTTTTAACCGATTCGACCAATCCGTTATAAATGCGATGAAATATTAAATCATTGTTGCCATTTCTAGGGCATGGGGAATGCCGTAAGAATTACAGTTCGGTTGATCAGGTACCCCTTTGGGAAGGTGTTTATCAAGTTCCCTCTTGTAAAAATTGTCGCATTTCTTTAAGGCTTTAGCGAAGTTTATATTAAACTGTTCGCTGAAGACCGAGTCAGGTTGCTCTCAGTATTTCACAGACGTTAGGTGGGCGCTGGGATCCCCGGCCTCTGAGTCTGGCGGTGGTCACAGTATCGTACAACACACGCACGCACGCGCACACACACACACACACACACACACACACACACACACACACACACACACACACACACACACACACACACACACACACACACACAGGCAACATATAAGCCGGGAACAACAAAGCTCCCAAGCCATGTGGTATTATGTTAATTCACAAAACATGTGTATGCCAAGTACAAGCCAATTAGGATCAGGGTTAAATAATGTGGAGCACATCACCCCAAAATTATGAGCTAAATTAATTATATAACACCAAAGAATATATATATATATATATATATATATATATATATATATATATATATATATATATATATATATATATATATATATATATATAATATAAATATATATATATATATATATATATATATATATATATATATATATATATATATATAGGTTGACTGATTAATCATCACGCAATCCAATGAAGACATTACAGCGCGTTTCATAACAAATTCTTTGAGGTCCTTAAGTTTCAGCTCCTTTTGAAACCATTGGGAGTGTGCTGGTAATGCCCCTTATGTTAATGCTCTCTTCCTTTAATGCTCTGAGGAAAAAGTCTTGCCTTGTGTTTACCTTGCGTTCGTTCCAGGATCAACGCCCAGATCTCTGACCAGGCCTCCTGGTTCAGTTCAACCAGACTGTTGGAGGCGGCTGCTCGCAGTCTGGCGTAGGAATCATAGCCTGGTAAATAAGGTATCCTTTAGAGGTGGTTATCAAGTCCTTTTTCGAACACTGTGAAATGTCTCTCGGCATGCCTATTGCACCTCTGTTTTTCAACGGGGTTATTTTGCCCTACACTGGTGATGTACCAATGTACCAGTGTACCTATTACAAAAGCAGAGGTGCAACAGGTACTCTGAGAGAGAACTCTATCAACATCAGAGGCCCGAGACTGTTCAACACGCTTCCACTACACATAAGGGGCATAACTAGCCGACCCCTCACAGTGTTCAAGAGAGAACTCGACAAACACCCCCAAAGGATACCTGATCAACCAGGCTGTGACTCATACGTCAGGCTGCGAGCAGCCGCGTCCAACAGCCCGGTTAACCAGTCCAGGAACGAGGAGGCCTGATCGACGACCAGGCCGCGGGACGTTGAGCCCCGAAAACATTGCAAAGTAACCGCAAGGTGCCGTAATGCTACATAACAGTGATCAAACCTGACCTGGTACCTTAGTGTTGTACCTTAGTGTAGTACCTTAGGGTTGTACCTTAGTGTTGTACCGTAGGGTTTGTACCTTAGCAGTAAAATAGGTACCTGGGTGTTAGTCAGCTGTCACGGGCTGCTTCCTGGGGGTGGAGGCCTGGTCGAGGACCGGGCCGCGGGGACACTAAAAAAAAAAAAGCCCCGAAATCACCTCAAGATAACCTCAAGATAGTGTTGTACCTTAGGGTTGTACCGTGGTGGCTAGCAGGTGGCACCAATAAGAGAGGCGAAGAGAGAACTGGATAAGCACCTCCAAAGGATACCTGATCAACCAGGCTGTGACTCATACGTCGGCTGCGAGCAGCCGCGTCTAACAGCCTGGTTGATCAGTCCAGCAACCAGGAGGCCTGGTCGACGACCGGGCCGCGGGGACACTAAGCCCCGGAAGCACCTCAAGGTAGCCTCAAGGTAGGCGAGGTAGGGAAGGTGGCCGGCTCATGGCACAATAACTCGTGATGAATGGCGCTGGTAAACTTAGCGTGAGACGTAATACACACAACCACCTCACCCACGATGGCCAGGCAGCAGCGTGTCTTCTAATTTATTACCCACGTTGACATAACCTGAAATATTCACTCCAGGCGGGACGAGGTGGGAGCAAATGGAAAGAGAAAGGGAATGAAGGGGTAACAGAGAGAGGGGGAAGAGTGAGGGGGGAGAAAGAGTGAGAGACGGGATGTGAGGTACGCCTAGTCCCATCATTACTTTGTTGTCCTCTGTGTGTGAACCTTTTATTGTGAGAATAGTACCGATATTAAGGAGGGAGGGAGGGAGGGAGGGAGGGAGGGAGAGCGAGAGAGGGAGGGAGGGAGGGAGGGAGAGCGAGCGAGCGAGCGAGCGAGCGAGCAAGCAAGAGAGAGAGAGAGAGAGAGAGAGAGAGAGAGAGAGAGAGAGAGAGAGAGAGAGAGAGAGAGAGAGAGAGAGAGAGAGAGAGAGAGAGAGAGAGAGAGAGATAGAGAGAGTGTAAGAGTGAGAGAGAGTGAAAGAGTGAGAGAGTGAAAGAGTGAGAGAGAGAGAGAGATAGAGAGTGTAAGAGTGAGAGAGAGAGTGAAAGAGTGAGAGAGAGAGTGAAAGAGTGAGAGAGAGAGTGAAAGAGTGAGAGAGTGAGTGAGAGAGAGAAAGTGAGTGAGAGAGAGTGAGAGTGAGAGAGAAGGGGAGTGAAGGAAGGTGACGAGGGTGTAACTAAGCAGGGAAGAAAGACCAGTGTGGACCGCCCGTTGCATCACACAAGCCAAACTAAAGGAGATCAAATACAAGACCCGCCGCGCGCAGTCACGCTACCCACAACCACGCCCCCAGTCACGCTAACTCCGCCCACAGCCTCGCTAACCCCGCCCACAATCATGCAACAGTCGGCATTCAGCGTCGCGGCTGAGTGGACAGCGCTCGGAGTTCGTAGTCTTAAGAGCCTGGGATCGATTCCCTGTCGAGGCAGAAACAAATGGGCAGTTTCTTTCACTTGACGCCATGTTCACCTAGCAGTAAATAGGTACCTGGGAGTTAGACAGCTGCTACGGGCTTTATCATGGAGATGTGTGTGACAAGATTTGGCAAAATTAACAGAGGAATTCTTTAAACCAGCAACTTCAAGAACAAGAGGTCACAGATTCAAGCTAAGGAAATAAAGATGCCCCCAAAAGATTAGAAAGTTCTCCATTTCAAACAGAGCAGTAGACGGTTGGAACAAGTTAAGAGAGAAGGCGGTGGAGGCCAAAACCGTCAGTTTTATCCAAGCATTATGAGACAAAGAGTACTTGGAAGACGGGACACCACGAGTGCAGCTCCTCTAACTACACTTAGGTAGCTACACCCACACACTGCATGAGACACATTTAGACACCTAAACAATAATTTCCGAATAACACAGCTTGCGTCATCTCAGCCCTGGAATATAATAATAATAATTCATATGAAGGCAATGAGTCACAATAACGTGGCTGAAGTATGCTGACCAGACCACACACTAGAAGGTGAAGGGACGACGACGTTTCGGTCCGTCCTGGACCATTCTCAAGTCGATTGTGGTCAATAATAATTCATTGAGTAGGGGGACAGGCAGCCAGAGTGTATTCATACACTTTAGGCTGTACAGTCCATGTTCAGCCTACATCATCTTCATGACGCTGAGAAACATAATTATATAATTAATTAATTATTACTCACTTAAAAAATTTTCAACAGAAACTAAAATGAAACAAATAACGAATATCTTTATACCAGAAAACAAAAATTACAGAGCAACTGAATCTCTTCCTGAGCGCCTAAACACAAACAAGGCTTCAATAAAACTCACGTCACAACGTAATCACAAAAAAAGCGTAAAGTATACACCAGATAATATTGAGGTTATTTAATGGGATCGAATCCTGTGCCTGGAGAGCTCAAGCGACGAGGGTTCGAGCCTATCTTACACTCGATATTTCCTCAAAGATCACACCATTACCAACACACACAACCGGACGATCACCAGAACCATACGAACGACAAAATAGTTGAGACACTGTATATGTATGTATGTGTATATATATATATATATATATATATATATATATATATATATATATATATATATATATATATATATATATATATATATATATATATATATATATATATATATATATATATATACAATAAAGCACAATAATGCACAATAAAGCACAAAAAATATTCAAGGAAGGGGGTGGTAGGAGAAAAGCACACAGAAACTGTATTGGAGGGGATCTAAACATTCCCTCTAATGCGTTATGCGTGGTTTCCTCCGAGGCTATGGGTCCCCCTTCTTCCAGCTAGAGGTGGTACTCCCTTCATTTTTTTTTTTTTTAAAAATTGGAAAAAAAAAAAATATATATATATATATATATATATATATATATATATATATATATATATATATATATATATATATATATATATATATATATATACCCTAGGCCCATGGGGTGAGAGTGCAAGAAGGTTTCTTAAGGATCTTGGTTCCAAGCTCATTGACACCACAAGAGACCCTAGAGCAGCAAGTTTTCTCTTTCAGCGCCTCAGTGTCGCGATCCAGAGGGGAAATGCCCGCTGCATCCTCGGTTCCTGCCCGGCGTCGGAGGAGTTCGAGGAAATCTACAGCCTCTAGGAAGCGAACTTTTTCTTGTGTCCTCTTAATGTTCATTTTTTGTATAAAATCAGATATGTAACTGTATAACCTTGCATAATAAAGTGTACATCATAATAAAAAAAAAGGGGGTGGTAGGAGAAGTGAACACTCTTTCGTATTCAGAGTTAAATGTCAAGTTTTTCCCTGAGTGCTCTGTGTTCCCTTCTCTGAGGCTGTGGGTCCCTATAATTACACCAGTGGTGGTACCCCCCTATATATATATATATATATATATATATATATATATATATATATATATATATATATATATATATATATATATATATATATATATATATATATATATATATCGGGGTGGAGGCCTGGTCGAGGGGACACTAAGCTCCGAAAACATCTCAAGATAACCTTGAGATAACCACCAACCGACACGCTTCGCTATCCCAATGTTCTTATTAATACAGAAGTCTTAAAATACTTTTATAGAGAGAGTATAATACTTTTCAAGACTCGCCGCTGTCCTGGCTCCAGGGGATGACAAAGTCTTCTCCATTATCAGGCGTAAATTGTCCGCCCTGATCCCCAGACACCCTGGATTATACGCCGCCATTTTCACTGTATACTTTATACATTTTATAGTGCTGGAGTGAAGGTGGTGCCAGCCTCCGTCCCTCCTGGCCCTTCACTAAGTTATTTCCTCACCACTTATTTGGTATTTATTAGTAAATATACATCTACGCCCCCCAAAGCAATATATAAGTACCTAGTTGTATATAGCCACGGCCCCAAAGCAATATTTATGAACCCAATTGTATATCCACGTATCCAAAACAATGTCTATGTACCCAATTGTATATCCACGTATCCAAAACAATGTGTATGTACCCAATTGTATATCCCCGTATCAAAACAATATATATGTACCCAATTGTATATCCACGTATCCAAAACAATGTCTATGTACCCAATTGTATATCCACGTATCCAAAACAATGTCTATGTACCCAATTGTATATCCACGTATCCAAAACAATGTCTATGTACCCAATTGTATATCCACGTATCCAAAACAATGTCTATGTACCCAATTGTATATCCACGTATCCAAAACAATATATATATACCCAATTGTATAGCCACGCCCCCAAACGTACATCCACTCAAACAAAGCTAAGGAATGATCCTTGGCTTCACTTCTGTGCCGCAAAGTTCAACATATAAGTTTTTACCACTATTACTCGCAATATTATTACTACTGCGTGTATTTTTCTGCAATTCATAAGTGACTATCAACCAGTCAGTCGTGAACCTGCCAGGTACCAGCCACAACAGTTGGGAGAATCAAACACTGGACAAAAAAAAGTCATATATAATTGGCCTGTGATACCGAATATCCACCGCGAGCCGATACCGAATATATTAGTCGACGGTTATCTTGAGATGATTGAGGTTATCTTGAGATGATTTCGGGGCTTAGCGTCCCCGCGGCCCGGTCCTTGACCCAGGCCTCCTTTTTGTTACACACCCCCAGGAAGCAGCCCGTAGCAGCTGTCTAACTCACAGTACCTATTTATTGCTAGGTAACAGGGGCATCAGGGTGAAAGAAACTTTTTGCCCATTTGTCTCCGCCTCCACCGGGGATCGAACCCGGAACCTCAGGACTACGAATCCGAAGCGCTGTCGACCCAGCTGTCAGGCGCCGGTGGTGTTATTATTAATCTAGTCTCTACCATACCTTACCTACCTTGCCTTACCCTACCTTACCTACCTTACCTTACCCTACCTTACCTTACCCTACCTTACCTCCCTTACCTTACCCACCATCAACATTACTATTATGTCATACGTCTTCCTCCAGCGATACGTTATGCTGTGGGATCGAACTTGCATCCCAGGACTCTCCTGCCCAACCACTTGAGCTGGACGGTAGAGCAACGGTCTCGCTTCATGCTGGTCAGCGTTCAATCCCCAACCGTCCATAGGTGGTTGGGCACCATTCCTTTACCCCGTCCCATCCCAAATCCTTATCCTGACCCCCTTCCAAGTAAGTGCTATATAGTCGTAATGGCTTGGTGCTTTCCCATAATAATTCCCCTGGACTTCCTTCAGACACGGGTTCGCGGTCATTATATATCATAGATATATGGTATATCAACGTTATATATCATAGATATATGGTATATCAACGTTATATATCATAGATATATGGTATATCAACGTTATATATCATAGATATAAAACGTTGATGTGATTTTAGTGTAAAATTATTATTACTGATATTGATAATAATATTATCTTTCAATATTATTATTATTATCCTGTGATCTACATGTGGTTGAGTTTAGGGTAATTTTCAGCTCTTGGAGTCCAACTCAAAAGCTGGTTTTCGTGATGACCGCCTGATACAGTCAAACTATTGGTGGTGGCAACCCACACAGGCACACACACACACACACACACACACACACACACACACACACACACACACACACACACACACACACACACACACACACACACACACACACACACACAGGCGTCACAGGACCCTCACTGACTTGCTTAGTTCCGTCTTCAACACGTCGTCAACCTTTAATAGGGCAACGTTTCCTGTATTTGCTGGACCTGCTTGACTCCTGTTAGTTAATTACCTACTATATCTCCCATATCTGTTCCAGGGAGCACATCCAGGGGTTTACAGGCCTGAATTTACAGCATTTACACTCAAGGTTTAAAGGTCTGGACTTACAGCATTTACATCCAGGGGTTTACAGGCCTGAATTTACAGCATTTACATCCAGGTTTTACGCCATTCTCAGACGTTGTTCCAGGGGAACATCTAGGGTTTCCAGGCCTGAATTTACATCATTTACATCCAGGGTTTACAACATTGCCAGACGTTGTTCCAGGGGGAAGCACCCCAGAGTGCTTTGAGGCGTCACATTAGTTTCGATACATCGCTCAGTCGAGGCGAGCAGTAATGGATCTATATATTTTCCTTCTCGGACACCTCCACTGCCCTGAGAAGGAGTGAATACCCAGAACATTAGAGATAAGAAAGCATCAGTGTCTTGTGCTAAAGGTTCTCGTAGTCCGTCGTACTGTACATCTTCTGCCCGATTTGGACTTTGTTGTGTTCTTCAGACGTTATCTTGTCAGACAGTGTTATCCCACACACACTTGACCCGTTCAATATATCCGATGAAAATACTCGAGTGTCTTGTGATAGTTTTAAAAGTTCTTCGCTTTCAGCAATAAAATAAATGGAATTTGTCACTTTTGGATAACAAGATGTTTTCTCTCGTCTTCTTAAAGATTTGATGCCAATGACAAATGATTGTATATTTAATACAGTTATTTCTTATCTGTTGCCATAAAAGTGAGCTAAACGCTGTAACTCGAGATCTTTACAAAATAACACATTACGAATAATTAATGCCAACTCGTAATCGACCAATCCGTTAAAAATACGATTAGGCAAAGATTAACGCAACGTAATACTTATGTTTTTTGAACGTACTAATGTTAGGGGGGTTGCTAGAGTTCGGACGTTTATGGTTAGGAAAAACTATTGCAATAGCTGGTTGATACCTGGTTGATTACCTAGTTGATTACCTGGATGATACCTTGTTGATTACCTGGATGATACCTGGTTGATTACCTGGTTGATACCTGGTTGATTACCTGGTTGATTACCTGGTTGATACCTGGTTGATACCTTGATTACCTGGTTGATACCTTGTTGATACCTGGTTGATACCTTGTTGATTACCTGGTTGATACCTTGTTGATACCTGGTTGATACCTTGTTGATTACCTGGTTGATACCTTGTTGATACCTGGTTGATTACCTGGTTGATACCTGGTTGATACCTAGTTGATACCTGGTTGATACCTGGTTGATTACCTGGTTGATACCTGGTAAACATTAAACTTAATGTTTACCAGCTCACGAGCCTAATGTTTACAGTGGCAAATTGAGAGAACGGGCTAGTTTAGTAGGCCTACCTTGCGTTGATTTCAGGGAACAATGTCCCCGCGGCCCGGTCTCTGACCAGGCCTACTCAGAATATCAAACAAAATCCAGTTTGTATATTGCACCAGTTTAGTGTTTATATAAACAATATATAAAATCCAGTTTATATATTGTTTGATATAAAGGTTTTTCACCACCTTGCTTCAACTTATATTTATCTACATTAAATTTGTGTGAAACCACTGTTTTTGGTCGTATTTCCGGTGTTACAACTGCTACCTGGTTGATACCTGGTTGATGGGGTTCTGGGAGCTCTTCTACTCCCCAAGCCCGGCCCGAGGCCAGGCTTGACTTGTGAGAGTTTGGTCCACCAGGCTGTTGCTTGGAGCGGCCCGCAGGCCCACATACCCACCACAGCACGGTCGGTCCGGCACGTTTATTAATACATTTGTTACCATCGCTGTTATGCATTACTGTATTACAATCTATACTGTATTGTTTGACGACCCGCATCTTTGGGGAATCTGAATTTATCAAATTATATTTTAGATGCCGTAGCAACCGAACTGTTGCGACGCAATTCTAATCGATACTGTCTCAATGTCCCTTTTTCCTCCTCTCGTATCTCTTTCCCTCCTTTTCCCCTCGCATCTCTCTCCCTCCTTCCCCCCCCCCCCTGCCCCACCCACCCTCTCTCCCATGGGAGACTTTAAGCTGGGGGGGTCGAAGGTTGTGGCGTCTGCCAGAAGATGGCGACACCAGACAGCCAGGGTCTTGTACCCATCCATTTTCTCTTAACGGATGACCGGAGGGAGCAGGTGCTAGGAGCTGTTTAATTTACTGCTTCGTTACGCGCGACATCGAACCCTGGTATTCACTAATGCGATAGCCACTGAGCCAGCGGATACACAAGTGCCGCTGAAAATAAGCCTCGTATTTTCTTGTCAGCGACACATGTACATTTATCTCAAACACAAGTGGAAGTTTTTCTTTGGTTTAAGTTGTCTGTTTTAAGTGACATTGTTTTTCCTAAACATGTGACCGGAAAAAAAGAAGGAATTTAAAACACAGACGGATAAAACAAGAGAATGTGCGTCCTGGAACACTAAAGCAACACAAAACACTGGAAGTTAGTGCAGATACTGCAACACTTACTGTAACACAGGCTCATAACACCCACACAAAAAGACTTGACTGAAACAACACATGTAAAACAATGCAGAAAAAAATACACATTTCCTGAAAAAGGACAAAGATTGCCAAGAGGTGAACAGATACAGGGGCGAAGGACACCTTTAACGGTGAGGGAAAGAGTGTGGCATCAGGGGAAGGGGAAGGGGGGTAGGGGAAGGGGGGAGGGGAAAATAGGGGAGAGTGTGTGGGGTAAAAAATCCCTCCCTGCATCAGCCTTCATCATCCTTTCTTAATTCCTCTACCAACATACTCAAACCCAGTATAGTGAGGGGTAGTGTTGGTTGTTGTGGTGGTGGTGGTGATGGTTGCTGTGGTGGTGGTGGTGATGGTTGCTGTGGTGGTGGTGGTGTTGGTTGCTGTGGTGGTGGTGGTGATGGTTGTTGTGGTGGTGGTGGTGTTGGTTGTTGTGGTGGTGGTGGTGATGGTTGCTGTGGTGGTGGTGGTGATGGTTGTTGTGGTGGTGGTGGTGATGGTTGCTGTGGTGGTGGTGGTGATGGTTGCTGTGGTGGTGGTGGTGTTGGTTGTTGTGGTGGTGGTGGTGATGGTTGCTGTGGTGGTGGTGGTGATGGTTGCTGTGGTGGTGGTGGTGTTGGTTGTTGTGGTGGTGGTGGTGTTGGTTGTTGTGGTGGTGGTGGTGATGGTTGCTGTGGTGGTGGTGGTGATGGTTGCTGTGGTGGTGGTGGTGATGGTTGTTGTGGTGGTGGTGGTGATGGTTGCTGTGTTGGTGGTGGTGGTGATGGTTGCTGTGGTGGTGATGGTTGCTGTGGTGGTGGTGGTGATGGTTGTTGTGGTGGTGTTGGTGATGGTTGCTGTGGTGGTGATGGTGATGGTTGCTGTGGTGGTGATGGTGTTGGTTGCTGTGGCGGTGATGGTTGTTGTGGTGGTGATGGTGTTGGTTGTTGTGGTGGTGGTGGTGATGGTTGTTGCTGTGGTGGTGATGGTTGTTGTGGTGGTGATGGTGTTGGTTGTTGTGGTGGTGGTGATGGTTGTTGTGGTGGTGGTGGTGATGGTTGTTGTGGTGGTGGTGGTGATGGTTGTTGTGGTGGTGGTGGTGATGGTTGTTGTGGTGGTGGTGATGGTTGTTGTGGTGGTGGTGGTGATGGTTGTTGTGGTGGTGATGGTGTTGGTTGTTGTGGTGGTGGTGGTGATGGTTGCTGTGATGGTGATGGTGTTGGTTGTTGTGGTGGTGGTGGTGATGGTTGTTGTGGTGGTGGTGGTGATGGTTGTTGTGGTGGTGGTGATGGTTGTTGTTGTGGTGGTGGTGATGGTTGTTGTGGTGGTGGTGATGGTTGCTGTGATGGTGGTGGTGATGGTTGTTGTGGTGGTGGTGGTGATGGTTGTTGTGGTGGTGGTGGTGATGGTTGCTGTGGTGGTGATGGTTGTTGTGGTGGTGATGGTGTTGGTTGCTGTGGTGGTGATGGTGATGGTTGCTGTGGTGGTGATGGTTGCTGTGGTGGTGATGGTGTTGGTTGTTGTGGTGGTGATGGTGATGGTTGTTGTGGTGGTGGTGGTGATGGTTGTTGTGGTGGTGGTGGTGATGGTTGTTGTGGTGGTGGTGGTGATGGTTGTTGTGGTGGTGGTGATGGTTGTTGTGGTGGTGATGGTTGTTGTGGTGGTGATGGTTGCTGTGGTGGTGTTGGTGATGGTTGTTGTGGTGGTGGTGGTGATGGTTGCTGTGGTGGTGATGGTGATGGTTGCTGTGGTGGTGATGGTGATGGTTGCTGTGGTGGTGATGGTGATGGTTGCTGTGGTGGTGGTGGTGATGGTTGCTGTGGTGGTGGTGGTGATGGTTGCTGTGGTGGTGTTGGTTGCTGTGGTGGTGATGGTTGTTGTGGTGGTGATGGTGATGGTTGCTGTGGTGGTGGTGATGGTGATGGTTGCTGTGGTGGTGATGGTGTTGGTTGCTATGGTGGTGATGGTGATGGTTGCTGTGGTGGTTGCTATGGTGGTGATGGTGATGGTTGCTGTGGTGGTGATAGTGTTGGTTGCTGTGGTGGAGTTGGCTGTGGGTGCAGCAGGTGGTGGGTGGGATGGTGGTGATAGTGTCACCATATCACCGCCAGCACTAATGATGAACGATCCACCGGAGACGAGTCTTGCTGGGATTAAATAAGCGATCATGAAACCTGGCGACGAAGGAGACTGGGATGAATGGGTCGAATGATTAGGAGATCAACTTGAGCCAGAGCGCAAATGCCGTTCCAAGAAGAGCCTTCACAAAGTGTCTGGTGGAAGGCGAATGGCACCCAGCGCCCGCCAAACTTCACCAAAGCCTCCAGACGATTCTAAGGACCCACCGACGACCTCCAAAGGCCCCTAACGACCTCCGACCACACTCAAAGAGTCCCCGGACTCTTAATTGCGTAATGGCCCTTCGCGCTGTGATGCCCTTCTAAGCCCGCCGTGGCGTAACACCCAACGAGCGAGAAACGCGTTAAAGACCCCCCGGTCTATTTCTTAAGAAACCCCGCAAGTCGAGTGGGCCAAAGGGCGCGTATCAAAGAATTCATTTTCAGTTGAAGATGATTCCTTCTCTGCAGGGTTAATACCACCAGTCATGATTGAAATAATGATGCATTTATTCTTAACGCAAAGGTACAATTATAATAATAGATAGCAATTATATATATTTATTGAATATGATACTTATAGGTAAGTTATTCTTGCACGAATGTTTTCTATATTTCTCACTAGATGGGATATCCGATAACTGGTATCCAATTGCGTGTCTCTAGGAGCCTCCAATTTTGGGAGTGCTTGTAGTCTGCTAGGGCTGCTGCTCTTGTGATCTGCGTTCGAGACACAGATGGTCTAAGTGGATGCAATATTC
The DNA here is from genome assembly GCF_040958095.1 of Procambarus clarkii. Lineage (NCBI taxonomy): Eukaryota > Metazoa > Arthropoda > Malacostraca > Decapoda > Cambaridae > Procambarus > Procambarus clarkii. The sequence continues at coordinate 4,201,450 of NC_091191.1, forward strand.
ATGATATTGTGGTTGCAATATATATATATATATATATATATATATATATATATATATATATATATATATATATATATATATATATATATACGCTAGACCAGCGAGCACACAAGCAGGCAGGCAAATCAACTACCTGTCATTCATTGAGTCAGTCATTAATCATATCAAGTAGCTAACCAAGCGGAGAACGAAGCAGGCAGGCAACAGCAGCCAGTTAGTTACCTGGTTGATACCTGGTTGATTGGGTTCTGGGAGTTCTTCTACTCCCCAAGCCCGGCCCGAAGCCAGGCTTGACTTGTGAGAGTTTGGTCCACCAGGAGAGTTTGGTCCACTAGGAGAGTTTGGTCCACTAGGAGAGTTTGGTCCACCAGGAGAGTTTGGTCCACTAGGAGAGTTTGGTCCACTAGGAGAGTTTGGTCCACCAGGAGAGTTTGGTCCACCAGGAGAGTTTGGTCCACTAGGAGAGTTTGGTCCACTAGGAGAGTTTGGTCCACTAGGAGAGTTTGGTCCACCAGGAGAGTTTGGTCCACCAGGAGAGTTTGGTCCACTAGGAGAGTTTGGTCCACCAGGAGAGTTTGGTCCACTAGGAGAGTTTGGTCCACTAGGAGAGTTTGGTCCACTAGGAGAGTTTGGTCCACCAGGAGAGTTTGGTCCACTAGGAGTTTGGTCCAGTGAACAGAGCAGACAGCAGCAGCAGCAGCAGCAGCAGCAGCAGCAGCAGCAGCAGCAGCAACAGCATGAGGAGATTGCTATTGGGCAGCAATTACAAAGAGGGAGAAAGAAAGTGATCCACAAAGGGGTGAGAGGTAACGGGTCAAGCCAGGCAGGCAAAAGACTTGGGGAAGAAGCGGGAAAAAACTGGATGAGAGTAAAGGGTAGACAGGCCGGTTGAGAGAGATAGAGGGAGACGCAGGTAGAGCAGACAGGCAGGCAGCAGGACAGGCAGGCAGCAGGGCAGGCAGGCAGCAGGGCAGGCAGGCAGCAGGGCAGGCAGGCAGCAGGGCAGGCAGGCAGCAGGGCAGGCAGGCAGGCAGCAGGGCAGGCAGGCAGCAGGACAGGCAGGCAGCAGGACAGGCAGATAAGAGAGACAGGGCGGGAGAGACAGAAGGAGCCCGGAAGAAAGCGAGAGTAACAGAGAATGTGATAAAGATGTATTCAAACATTTTGATTGTTGCCGCCTGAGCCTGATGATTTATTGTGCACCCCATACACGTGCTGAGTATTGTGCACCCCGTAGGAGGAGGGGGGGGGGGTGCCACAACACAGTGAGAGGGGTGTGGGGGAGGGGGGTGCCACAACACAGTGAGAGAGGTGTGGGGGAGGGGGGGTGCCACAACACAGTGAGAGGGGTGTGGGGGAGGGGGGTGCCCTGACATAGTGAGGGGTGTGGGGGATGGGGGTGCCCTGACATAGTGAGGGGTGTGGGGGAGGGGGGTGCCCTGACATAGTGAGGGGTGTGGGGGAGGGGGGTCCCATGACATAGTGAGGGGTGTGGGGGGAGGGGGGTGCCATGACATAGTGAGGGGTGTGGGGGAGGGGGTGCCCTGACATAGTGAGGGGTGTGGGGGAGGGGGGTCCCATGACATAGTGAGGGGTGTGGGGAGGGGGGTGCCCTGACATAGTGAGGGGTGTGGGGGAGGGGGGTGCCCTGACATAGTGAGGGGTGTGGGGGAGGGGGGTCCCATGACATAGTGAGGGGTGTGGGGGAGGGGGGTGCCATGACATAGTGAGGGGTGTGGGGGAGGGGGGTGCCATGACATAGTGAGGGGTGTGGGGGAGGGGGGTGCCACAACACAGTGAGAGGGGTGTGGGGGAGGGGGGTGCCATGACATAGTGAGGGGTGTGGGGGAGGGGGGTGCCCTGACATAGTGAGAGGTGTGGGGAGGGGGGGTGCCATGACACAGTGAGGGGTGTGGGGGAGGGGGGTGCCATGATATAGTGAGAGGTGTGGGGAGGGGGGTGCCATGACACAGTGAGGGGTGTGGGGGAGGGGGGTGCCATGACATAGTGAGAGGTGTGGGGAGGTGAGACTAAGAACTTACAAAGTGGCCCGGCTAATCAAAGCTTTGATTTTAATGAGATTTAACGAATATTTTCTAAGATTTGTATAAATGGCTACAGTGGGTTTCAAGCTGCAAGGGACAAGAAAGGTAACCTGTTGATTACCTTCTGACGATTTGAAAAGTTATTCTCCTATCTCAGCCTGGCGTGAGGCCAGGCTTTACCCTGAACAGAAGAACAAAAGAACACATGAACAAAGGCCACTGTAGTCGTTACCCGGGATTTGTTCCCAAAACCCTCAGCCTTGTTCTCAATTCAATATTTACCCAGGTCTTTTGGAGAAATGCCAGAAAATGGGAGAGGAAGCTAAGGGGTAATGGGAGTGAGGGTAAGTTTAAGGGAAGAGGACTGTGGTCCATGGTAAGTCAATCATTAGATCACACATTTTCTTACTGTTCAACAATGGAACAACTATTAAATCTCCCAAACCGCTTCCAACCTTCCCCTAAAATAAATACTTCAATCAGTTTGAGACTGAGGTCTTCTAGCAGCAATTATTATTTATTAACTAGTTTAGTCATGGTGAAAACTCTGCAATACAACTACGGGCTCGCCATAGCCCGTGCTGCCTGGAACTTTTTGTTCCAAGTAGCGAATCTTAAACGACAACAATCTGCAATACATCAACAACAGATTTACATCAACCACCACTGCAATACATCAACAACAGATTTACATCAACCACCACTGCAATACATCAACAACAGATTTACATCAACCACCACTGCAATACATCAACAACAGATTTACATCAACCACCACTGCAATACATCAACAACAGATGATAAAGTTGTTGCTAACGTCTCTGTCCGACCCAACACTCAGAATTCTAAATATGCACAAAGACCAATCGCAATTCCCTTTCATCAGCAAAAATAAAAATAGCTTTTGTGGAATAAAGGTCAAAGGTTTAGGACGCTCACAGAGATATAGCGAATTTGATGAAAAGTTTAAACGGACTGTTGCAGTCTTCCCTCTCTAAAACTCCGTTCTCTCTGAATAATACGCGAATTCCAAGCACAAACTCAACCATTTTTAGTATAGAATAATATTATATCGCTGTTACTATTATAGTGAAGATCTTGTGAATTTATTTATGGTATGCGACTACCCATCGATTGGATCAATATTGTTGTACAAAAATTCCACTACACCAATTCAGGTGGCCCAATCCCTTTCAGGTGGCCCAATCCCTTGTCACCCCTGATCATATCTGAACAAATCCACAAGGGCCGTGACGAGGATTCGAACCTACGTCTGAGAGCGTCATTGATGCATCACACTATTGTGATTCCTGTGTGTGTGATCATATCTGGATTATACCTGGATGTGACCTGGGATTTTTCATACTTTTCAAGCTGCCTGAAGGCTGATCCACTACACTACATCCACGTATCCTCTTCAATCCGATTAGTCCGGCACTTCTTACAGCAACGAGTCAAATTTGTTCTTGAAGTCTACTTTTGTTGCAAATTTTTTTTCTGGGAGGGTATTGAACAGCCGTGGAACCCCCCCCCCCCCTCCCCCCTCCCCTGATGTTTATTCTGTGTTCTCCGGTTGTGCCTATGGCACCTTACTCTTCACTGGCTCTAATTCTGCGTTACCTATCAGTAGGGTTTAAAACCTAGCGCAAGCAGATAATTTTGACATCATCGGAGTCTATCACGTGATATCCACGGATACAGACTACACGAATGTGTAAGTTATCATTGCAAGGAATACATTTGCAATTCAGAAACAGTACATGTCGAAACCTCAAGAACCCCTACCTAACGTAGGTCAAAATGTACCTATTACCTCGACCTAGTCCCACAGGCATCCCTACACCTCGACTTAGGACTAAAGGCATCCTTATCGCCTCGACCTACAGTTTATCGCCTCGACCTACAGTTTATCGCCTCGACCTACAGTTTATCGCCTCGACCTACAGTTTATAGCCTCGACCTACAGTTGTCTATCACGACACTCCCAAACGCTTTATCATAACTATCCATACTCTTCTATCCACATACAGTAGATACACTCCCACTGACACCACACCTTACCAGCTCAATACATAATGTTGTTATAGATTCAACTACTCGGAACAAGTTCCAAGTAGCACGGGCTATGGTGAGCCCGTAGTGAACTTACCTGGCACTGGAGCGGTGCCCCGATACATAAGCCCCCGTCCCCCTATATAATAATCAGCATACTCTAAAATACCACAAAAGATCGAGCACCGCTCCTGTGCCAGGTAAGTCCACTACGGGCTCACCATAGCCCGTGCTACTTGGAACTTGTTCAGAGTAGCTGAATCTATAACAACAACAACATCTAAAACACCCTTTACGGGCTATTCATGCCCGTGCCACCTCTTGGGTGGCTTAATCTTTATCAATCAATCAATCTAAAACACCTTCAGCACACCCAGTCATCCCCCACACCACAGCCTGCTTGCCCTCAACCTTCTCCTGTGCTCAAATCAGCTCTTGATTACCCCGAGTCTGTCTTACCGAGTCTGAGTCTATCGTCTGCAGTACAGCTGGGTGCAGAGTACCTGTTAAGTCTCCGTTATTTCTACAACGCACGAAACGCTGACTGCCATCTTTGTGTTGAAACTTAAAAGTCAGCCAAGTGGAAGCTGTAAGCTTCGAGATCATCCACGTGAACTATGTTAAAGGTGCCAACCCTCCAAGACATAGACAAGATGGTGTCGGTTAACTTATGTATTCTTCAGTTAACTTATATACATTACATTACCTGGACACTAGGAATTCAATATCTCAATTGCTTTCTTTATTATTATGCCCCCCATACCCATCCCGTCGGCCGGGGTGGAAGGGGTTATAGAGGCACATAATCCGTTCAGGAACTGAACCCCATAGTTCCTTTAGCTAAGAAAGTGACAATCTATTGAAGCTAGTTACACAATTGTTAATGTTACATACACATGTACATATACATACAATCATTTACACAAATACATACCAATAATTTTTTTATATCACAAGTGATTCAACAAGAGGCTCACACTCGGTCACGGAACGTAACCGGACGCCGTGGCACTCGACCACGGAACATTGCACAGACCATATACACTGACGGATCACTTTTATACAGCTACAGGGAGGGCAGGAAGTGCTGTTATTGCTCATTAGCCCGATGGCAGCACAATTCAAAGGAATATCCGAATTAGTAACTGGGCGTCCACAATTCAAGCGGAGTTGGTACCGATACTGGTAGCACTCGAAATTATTGACAACACTGAAGTAGACAGCTTAATTATTTCTGACTCCCTATCCTCACTACGAGCAATAAACAGTTTGCAATCAAGTAATAACGTGCTTGTCTTGGAAGCTAGACGTAGATATATAAGAATACTTAGCAAGAGGGTAAATATAAAAATGTTGTGGATTCCTTCTCACATTGGCATGCAGGAACATGACAAAGTTGACGCCCTTGCTAAGGCTGCAGTAAATAAAGACAGTATTGAACGGAATCTTGAGTTATCAAATAGGTCCCTTAAAAGTGTCATTAGACGAGAACTCCTGGATGAATTTGAAGAAAGTAGAACAGTGCAAACTGGAACTAGCAGGTCCACTGTTCATCACAATGAAATGTGTGAAGTAAAACATGTGTATGGGGCAAGTAACAAAGTCAGTAGACTAACAGATGTTTTCACAGCTCGTATAAGACTTGGCTACAAGTATCTCTGGCAGTTGGGCTTGTATAGGGATCTAGACGAAGTAAAGTGTAAAGTGTGTGAACAAAGACAGGGACACACACTCGAACACTATATCTTGGATTGTAGTAAAATTGAGCCATTTAGAGATAAATCTAAGCTCACTCTGTATGATATGGCAACCTATCTTATTACCATAGATAAATTACCTGAAATCCTTGCACTGTATCTATATTTCGCTTCCAGTAGATAAACGACATATGAGATTCAGAAACAAGTAGTGTATTGTGAAGACTAATAATAAACAGAAGCTCCCCTATGACTCTGTAATATCTCCATTGGTCAAACTATTATGTATTAGCGATAAGACCTACCATTAATGTATAATGACTTACTGTAAATATATAGCTCTTGAAATAGCACTTTCTCTGTAACTAGCTGACATTGTAACTATAAGGTGTGAAGGATAGATGAAATTGTTTATGTGATAATCTAAGATGAGGCCTGATAAAGACCTTTTGTGCCCTCTGTAATGCTTTTTCCGCTACCGCTCACAGGATGAGTATGGGGTGCACAATAAACTAGCCGCCTTCGGCGGCAACAATCAATCGGCCAGGAAGCGTAACCGGACACCGCGGCACTCTGCCACGGAACGTAACCGGACGCCGCTTCCACCAAGAATAACTGAATAACTTCCATATAAAACTGAATAACAACTATAAAAAGGTATAAATGCAATTATAATACATAATGAATAAAAGCCGTATACCAATTCCATTTGAGACGTTAGTATATATAGTGAAATGCATGGAGGAATAATGGAGAATAATGAACGATTCGTGTAGAATGCTGGAAACGTATCGTAGATGTTCTCTTACAAAATTTCACGTAACGAAATACACTCCGGGGTCACCATAGCCCGTGCTGCTTGGAACTTTTGTTCCGAGTAGAACAAATACAAACAATCTTAAACAATGACAACATTCACGTAACTATCAGCAATCTATACTTAGAAAGGTGACAGTGGTGGTGGTCAGTGTGTGACGGTGGTGGGGGTGAGAGGGAGTGACGCTGGGGTCAAGGCTGTAGGCCCGAATGCCCAGTTATTAGACCTTTCAGACCAGTTGGCATGAGGTACCTGGAGCTTTGTAATTACTTTATTCACTCTCGTATTCTTGAAGATATCCTCACAGTGTACCCAAAATTTGCCAGTGCAGGCTACTAAACACATGCCTCTGTATGACTAACCATCCGTGTGATGGGGATTTTTTTTAGCATCACCTAGTTAGCTTTTTTGACACACTGTACTCCACTTCATATAGTCTAGGGTAGCTGCACTAATGCAGATGTACCTCATGTATTAATACAAAAAAAAAGCTGTAGGCCCATATCTTGTGGAGGCTCCGGGATCAAAGGCCCTGAAGCCAGGTCTCCGACCAGGCCCAAGGATAGTCAGGTCAAGGATGAAGGTGGCCAAGTATTACTTGGGCAGTCCATACGTTCGTAAAAACAGCGTCATCACTTAGCATATTGTGGCATAAAATACTGTTAGTTATACGAAAATGTCTCGGAGCTTACACTCAAATACCTGCTTGCTTACCTGGTTGATGGGGTTCTGGGAGCTCTTCTACTCCCCAAGCCCGGCCCGAGGCCAAGCTTGACTTGTGAGAGTTTGGTCCACTAGGCTGTTCCTTTGAGCGGCCCGCAGGCCCACATACCCACCACAGCCCGGTTGGTCCACCAGGCTTTTGCTTGGAGCGGCCCGCAGGCCCATATATCCACCACAGCCCGGTTGGTCCGGCACTCCTTGGAGAAAATTATCTACTTTTCTCTTGAAGATGTCCACGGCTGTTCCGGCAATATTTCTTATACTTGCTGGGAGGGCGTTGAACAACCGCGAACCTCTGATGTTTATACATTGTTATCTGTGCCTATGGCACCTCTGCTCTTCACTGATTCTATTCTGAATTTTCTTCCATATCGGTCACTCCAGTATGTTGTTATTTTACTGTGTAGATTTGGGACCTGGCCCTCCAGTATTTTCCACGTGTATATTATTTGATATCTCTCCCGTCTCCTTTCTAGTGAGTATATTTGGAGAGCTTTGAGACGATCCCAATAATTTAGGTGCTTTAATTTTTTCGTCTATGTATGCCTTATATGTTCTCTGTGTTCCCTCTGTTTCAGCAATCTCTCCTGCTCTGAAGGGGGAAGTGAGTACTGAGCAGTACTCAAGACGGGACAACACAAGTGACTTGAAGAGTTCAACCATTGTGATGGGATCCCTGGATTTGAACGTTCTCGTAATCCATCCTATAATTTTTCTGGCTGACGCAATATTTGCTTGGTTATGCTCCCTAAACGTTAAGTCATCTAACATCATTACTCCCAAATCCTTTACATGTCGGCGGTGTGACAGTGTGATAAATTGGGTAGAACAGAGATGTAAGTAAGTTGTAACAGAGATGTAAATAGGTGTAGAACAGGAAGAACATTTGTAAACATAGGGAGGAGGCAGTACTCACTGTGAGGGGCACAGACTGGAGACTCCCCCTGACTGGAGCCAGTCGTCGGTCACACAATATAAACACTGGTCTCACACTTCTCTCGTTATTTTCCGAACATTTATCACAAAGTCCTTCACGCCCTTAAATAAGTAAACTGTCGCTTTCACTGTTCTCTCACCACTACCTTCCTCTCCACTCCGGGTTTTGAAATAAGTGTATTGAGGTAAAATACACACAAAGGGATGAGGTAGCTCAAGCTATTCTCGCCCCGTTCAGTACAACGTGTTAATACATACATAGACACACATCACAAACAATAAACATATTACCGAACATTCTGAGAGATAAACATATACATTCCTCCTTTACACAAGTAGTATGGTACCAACTCCGGGTAACTCCACTAGAATGAGGGAAAGGTGTAAGTGACCAACCATCTCAACATTTCGCGCCTTCGCCAACACCACCCCGCCCCACCGTGACCCCCAGATCCTATCCTACATGACCCGCTGCCCACCGCACCCACCCTCCCCGGCCCACCCAACCTCGGGTCGCCCACCCCCGCACACCCTCCCTCCACGAATTCGCTACTAGCAGATGTCAGGTCGCATGAGGTCAGCCTCCTGCCTCTTGTTGGTGTTATTCGTGAAATTAACGTGAGACTTGCTAAAATGTTCTATGTATAATTTATACGCTCTGTGATTGACTACAATGCTCTACAACTCACACTGTATACAGACAAAGAGCTAAAATCACATGAACCTTGCAAAATGAAGCTAAGAGTCTCATCCTTGGGGCTCCAAAGTCCACTATAATACTTAATATGAGAGCAGAGTTAAAATTACCTACCATAAGTGAGAATTTTGTCTATTAGCACAGTTTTCGGCGTGAAGGCATTGAGTAGATCTCGCCAACACATGAAATTTCAAGCTAAACTTTCTAATATGCTGCACTCACCTGAGGTCTATAGAAGAAGAGCGAAATATGATTATGCCTTTTGGTTCTACAAAATAGCCATCTTCATCAAAATATTAAATATGTAACAACTCAATTAATGATTAATCAATCAATTACTCCATGGTATAACTGGGATCTATCAGTTGATTTTGTAAATGTGCCCAAGATTGTGTACACTCTACATTATTAAGACAGTTAACACTGTACAGCATCACTGAGAGTACTCAGAGTATGGGTAACGATGTGTTTCAGTGCTGTTCCGACGGTTCTGTAGAAGAATGTGGACGACGTACCGGATGTGCATGTAATATATTTGAACAAACTTCTATCGTATGCACAGCAATGACTGGGCAAGTACAACTCAAACTGAACTTGCAGGCATATACCTCGCCACTGAATTTTTAAAAGACAAAGGCAGTGGACTTATATACTGTGACTCGCAGAGTGCACTCCTGGCATTGAACGCACATAGTAGTGACACCCAGAAAATAGTCAGTGATGTTCGAATGAATGTTTTAGCTGCTACAGAAAACAGATTTGAAATTAAATTCCTTTGGATACCATCACATGTTGGCATCTCAAAGCACGACACTATTGATATGCTTGCAAAGACAGCCTGTAGTAGACCAGTAATAGACATTGATATGGGTGTTTCATTAGCAGTGACAAAGACAATACTTAAACAAATATCTAATGAAAATCGTACCAATCTAACAAATTCACAAAGACCTGAAAGTTGTAGCATTAAAACATTATGATAAATATCATGAGGAGACCTTCATATATGGAACAAGTAGAGCAAGAACCCGGCAATGTGATGTTATAGTGGCCAGAATACGCCTGGGATATAGACGTATCTGGCAGCTTTCTCAAAACCCAAATGTCGAATACACCATGAGTGAACTTTGTGAATGTGTCGAGTACACCATGAGTGAACTTTGTGAATGTGTCGAGTACACCATGTGTGAACTTTGTGAATGTGTCGAGTACACCATGTGTGAACTTTGTGAATGTGTCGAGTACACCATGCGTGTCAACTATGTGAAAGAGAAAACATACAAAAACATTCCCTTGAACATTATATTGTAGAATGTCTCATACTGACTAACTTTCGCCCTCCTTGGCAGAGGTATGCTGAACTCTGTAAATATTATATGAATACTGGAACACTTGATGATATATTGTACCCAAGATTGACTATGTAATGCATCAGTTATACAATGTTTGTGATGTAACTATAACCTGAGCTTGTAAAAGCACCTTAATCACCTTCAGTGGTTAAGGGCTTAATAACACACTAGTTTCTATAGCAGCTATCTTACCCTGTCATAGTAAGAGAGACATAAATGTATGTACATATATGTATATATTCACCTAGTTGTGCTTGCGGGGGTTAAGCTCTGCTCTTTCGCCCCGCCTCTCAACTGTCAATCAACTGTTACTAACTACTAAATAACTAATTTTTTACACACACACACACACACCCAGGAAGCAGCCCGTAACAGCTGTCTAACTCCTAGGTACCTATTTACTGCTAGGTAACAGAGGCATGAGGGTGAAAGAAACTCTGCCCCATCTGTTTCCGCCGGCGCCGGGAATCGAACCCCAGTGTGCTGGGGTTCGATTCTACATATTCAGTGTGCTGTCCACTCAGCCATCAGCGCTCTGGTACGTGGCATACCTGGACCGTACGTACGCCCTGGATCAAAAAGTGATTCCATGCATCCACCACCCCCGCTATTTATGAAAGAAAAACGGTTTACACACGATTCAAAACCGATGACGTTCGAACAGTTCCGGAACAAGTGCTTCACTAACGAATTTTGTTCGAACCCCAACGCTGTAAATGCTTCACCCACGTACTACAAATACAATTGCCAACAGAAGCTAAACACCTAACCTAACCTATGCTTGTATATGCACAATATGCTAATATATTATAATATTAATTTATACTTGAGAACATTCCCGTTTTGAATGAACAGCATGTAAAAATTTATGAATATGTCTGTGGGGTCGACCACTGGATGGAATGGACCTGAGTCGAGGACGGGTTAAAATACAAATAATTGCCAAAGGAACCTAATCTAACCTACACCAAACATTATAAAGGACTTAAATATATATAATAATATTCATATATATAAATGAGAGCAAATCTATTTTTAATATACAATGCATTAAAATGTATCAATACTTTTTTGGGAAATGGCTGCAGCTTTAACAACCCAGTCCTGAGAACACGTTGCTGTATTGCAAACACTCCCTAAATCAATAAATCACTGCCTTAAAAATAAAATATCGCTAAAAATGGAAAGATTATGTGATCAAGTGTTTCTTCATATTCAAGATGATAGGAGATATTTGCGTAGAATGGAAAATATCCAAACGAAATTAAATAATAGTCACAATGCTGTTGAGAGCATTGTGACTATGCTCATATATATATATATATATATATATATATATATATATATATATATATATATATATATATATATATATGTGTGTGTGTGTGTGTGTGTGTGTGTGTGTGTGTGTGTGTGTGTGTGTGTGTGTGTGTGTGTGTGTGTGTGAACAAGCTTGAATGGTCCCCAAGCATATATGCAACAGAAAAATCCATACCCTAAAGTGACTCAAACCCGGACCGCCAGGAGCACATTGCAACTGGTATATACGGTGCCTTAAACTACTCGACCATCAGTGACCGTACAAAAGGCCGTGATAGCCGAGGCTATTTGAACAACCACCCCTATGACACTTTGATGAGGTGATTTGATGAAATAGCTATGCCCAAGATTACCATCAAAGTGCCGTCGGGGTGGTGGTTCAAATAGCCCCGGCTATCACTGCCTTTTGTACGGTCACTGATAGTCGACTGGTTTAAGACACTGTGTACACCAGTGCTCCTGGCGGTCCGGGTTCGAGTCACTTTTAGGGTGTGGAATATATATATATATATATATATATATATATATATATATATATATATATATATATATATATATATATATGTCGTACCTAGTAGCCAGAACGCACTTCTATGCCTACTATGCAAGGCCAGATTTGCCTAATAAGCAAAGTTTTCTTAAATTAATATATTTTCTCTTTTTTTTCTTATGAAATGATAAAGCTACCCATTTCATTATGTATGAGGTCAATTTTTTTTTATGGAAGTTAAAATTAACGTAGATATATAACCGAACATAACAAACCCTACCTAACCTAACCTAACCTATCTTTATAGGTTAGGTTAGGTTGGGTAGGTTAGGTAGTCGAAAAATAATTATTTCATGAAAACTTGGCTTATTAGGCAAATCGGGCCTTGCATAGTAGGCTGAGAAGTGCATTCTGGCTACTAGGTACGACATATATATATATATATATATATATATATATATATATATATATATATATATATATATATATATATATATATATATATATATATATATATATATATATATACAAACATACAGGGGTACGATGGGTTCAGATTTTGCAGATTTTGGTGAATCATTGGTACAGTCTGGCAAAGCACTAACATGCATAACGTTTCGGAGATTAGATGAGGATTACAATGGCCTATGGCCCTAATTTGACTGATTTAGCTTCCCATCAGCTAATGAAATTTGTTCCAACTCTATGTTACAAATGAAATTTCAGTGTTGCCGCCGATACCAATGGCTGTTACAGATAGCGACTGTAACTTCATGAAGTTAGGAGACCTACCTGGTCGAGGACCGGGCCGCGAGGACGCTAACCCCCGGAATCATCGCACGGTAACATGAGTAGGGTCTAATATCTGAGAAACGTTTGGGTTGACCGCGTTATCGCTACTCTTGAAATAAACCTAACCTTATCTAATCTAACCGAACCTAACATAAATATGGGATATAACGTTGCGTTGTATAGGTACATTGTATCCTACATTAATGCTCTAATTCGAGCTTACAATCACCGCAACCAACTCTTAAAAGATTCAAAATCGCAATCATATTACCACTCTATTTACCCAATCAAAAACACAAACCCAACTAATACAAATGGTTAAAAATCGAATGAAAACTAAACTGTGGAATGTAAACTCAAAAGAAAGCGTCCCTTTAAGCGCATATAATCGAACTTGATTCTAGTCCCGTACCGCCCGCATGGCCGGTCCCGCCATCTACCGCCCAGCCAACGCACTACTCCCAGTGTTTACATCTGTAGTTGAGGACGCTGCCGCTAGAGAGAAGCACTATGCAGGGAGCTCGCAGCTTCTCATTCTCCCCAACAGATGGCGGGAGCATACCGGCCCCTAGCTTGCGGACCCGTGCCAGACGTATGATCAAATATGGCATTAGGTAAATACGTACACTACCATTCAATGTTTGCACTCTGATTTGTTTTAAATCTAGTCTATATTTAGAGAGAAAGCGGTGTATAGTCTTAAACAAATAATAGTGACGTTGAATGAGTGTAGTAGAAGAGTACGATGACTATATCAGATAATCCCTTCACCATTTTGATTGATTACTTCTCATGTTGCCTTAACACAATACGAGTAAAGGATTTTCTAAGACCCTTTCAACAATCTCAAAGACGACTTGTTAAAAAGACAAACGTACGTAACATACAATTTATACATCGAATACATAACCATTGACATGTATACTTCCTGTACTATTAATAATTTAAAATCCGATAACAGATGCCGGATTTCAGTAGAAAAGAAGGAACACTTCGAGACCTGAATGACCTTAAGCTAACTATTGAATCAGTGACGAAAGTGTAAACAAACGGGACAACATGCAAGCAAACACGAGGAAAACGGGAGTGCAAACGGAAACACACCAGGAATGCAAACAGAACGCATATGGGGCGAATTGAACACACCAAAACGGAACATTACACGGGTGAGCTGTGTCAACAGGACAACAGGAGGACAGCAAGAGCCATATGTCACGGGGTTAAGTGCTGGGGACAAATGGTGTCCTCTCGTCGCTAGGCTTAATTTAGAGCCACACATGAGTTGACCTTTATTAAGGAGAGAGGAAGGGGGGGGGGGGGGTTGTGGATCAGGGGGATTGGTTGAGGGGGGGGGGGGGTTGTAGATGATGGGGTCTTGGATGGATGTTGGTGGGTTGACTGAGGGAGGGGGAGTTGGGGTTGAGGGAGGGGTTGGTGTTGGGAAACCTGTAAGGCAAGAGAGGGATGGAAGAGAAGGGATTAGTCAAACGTGAGAGTTGAGTACGGGGGTGATAGACGCTGTTGGAGAGGGGGGGGGGGGAGGATTGCCGACCGTCCAGGGAAGGTGAGGGTCATAGGTGAGTACACACACACACACACACACACACACACACACACACACAGGGGCCTCGCGGCTGAGTGGGCAGCGTTCGGGGGTAGTAGTCCAGAGGGTCCGAGTTCGTTCCAGGAAGAAGCAAATGGGCAGTTTCTTTCACCCTGGTGTCTCTGTTCACCTAGCAGTTAATAGGTACCTGAGAGTTAGACAGCTGCTACGGGCTGCTTCCAGTGTATGTGTGTGTCTATTCACCTAGTTGTGCTTGCGGGGATTGAGCTCTGCTCTTTCGGCCCGCCTCTCAACTGTCAATCAATCAACTGTTACTAACTACTATTTTTTTTCCTACCCACATACACACACACACACAGAGGAAGCAGTCAGTAGCAGCTGTCTAAATCCCAGGTACCTATTTACTGCCAGGTAACAGGGCCATCAGAGTTAAGGAAACTGTGCCCATCTGTTTCCGCCGGGTGCGGGGATCGAACCCCGGTCCCTAGGTCCACGACCCTAGAGCGCTGTCCATTCGGCCACCCAGAGAGAGAGAGAGAGAGAGAGAGTGTGTGTACTCACCTAGTTGTGCTTGCGTGTGTGTGTGTGTGTGTTAGAGAAATATATGTAGTAGACATAATAAAGTCAAAATAGATTGGTTAGAAAGGCGGGGTTCAAGAGCTAATAGCTCGATTCTGCAGATACAAATAGTAAATACACACACACACACACATTATCTGTACACCAGTTAATTGACAGTTGAGAGACGGGACCAAAGAGTCAGAGCTCAACCCCCACAAGCACAACTAGGTGAGTAAACACACACACAGGTACTCTTTTCCCTATAAATAGAGTCGTCTTTTAAAAAAGAATTTACCTGTTCCCAAACATATAATTACGACCCCCCCCCCTTCCCTACACCCACCTACCCCCATCCTACGAGCAAAGTTCGTTAGTATCGTGGGATGAACAGCCAATAACGATAGCTGTAATATCAAACAATTCATTACTAACAAACCCCCGCCAACGAGATGCCAATTACCAGCGATGTCCACACACACCAGTGCGAGGCTCACTTCAACTCTGTCCACTCGTGAGGAAAATTAGTGTTGATTAATATGTGAATGACAGCACGGCTACGGTCCGGGGCTTCCGCGTTTTCTATGAAGGAGCCGAGAGTGCAGGCGCCGCCCATGGCTTCCTCGTCGCCCACCACCACCACCACCCACGGTTAGCTGGCCGCCCACACCTCAGAAGATATCCAACCTTCCACCCGTCCCCGCCACCTACACACGCTTTGCACCCATTTTGTTATTTAAATTTCTACACTTATATATACTCTGTATGTGTGTACGTGCATGTGTGTGCGTGAGTGTGTGCGTTCGTGAGTGCATGCATGTGCATGTGAGTGTATGTGTAAAACCGTGTATTGATCTATCAGTGCATGAAGACCTTCCCTACAGGAGGCCAGCCTCCCCTCCTTGAAAGCTCACATATTTCATCTATTCAGCTGGTAATTGTGTGGTCTATTATGCCTCACGGCGTCTATCTTCCAATTTATTTAATTCAATATTCTCTTATTTGTAACATGAAATACGTGTGTCTTTGTGTATTAGTATCATGTTCTGTAACGACTAATTAACTATTTTATAAAGTTCTTATGTATATTGTTTAAATAAAATTATTTAGTAAAACGACATATCGCCCATTACTAGATGTCAGGCAGATAGATATAATTTATTATTTGTCAAAGCGATATCAGTTGAATTATATTTCGATATAAATCGATAAAATAGCATATATTTTCTATATTACAAATAAAATTTGAAAATGGATTTGAATCCCAGACCTTTCCAGGGGGGGGGGGGGGGTCGGGTAATTACTCACTCTGCGAAAAGATCTCTCATTAACATTACGGCAGCATACGGGGAGCCGGTCGGCCGAGCGGACAGCACGCTGGACTTGTGATCCTGTGGTCCTGGGTTCGATCCCAGGCGCCGGCGAGAAACAATGGGCAGAGTTTCTTTCACCCTATGCCCCCTGTTACCTAGCAGTAAAATAGGTACCTGGGTGTTAGTCAGCTGTCACGGGCTGCTTCCTGGGGGTGGAGGCCTGGTCGAGGATCGGGCCGCGGGGATACTAAAAAAAAGCCCCGAAATCATCTCAAGATAACCTCAAGATAGCATGGGGCCCCCAGATAACCTCAAGATAGCATGGGGTCCCCCCTTGAATGTTGGGGGGTCCCAGTGTGAGTTAATGCAACACTGATCACACTGACAATGAACACACAAGTAATCAGGGGGCCCAGATTCCCGAAGCAGTTACGCAAGCACTTACGAACCTGTACATGTTGACCAGACCACACACTAGATATTGAAGGGACGACGACGTTTCGGTCCGTCCTGGACCATTCTCAAGTCGATTGTGATCATTCACACAATCGACTTGAGAATGGTCCAGGACGGACAGAAACGTCGTCGTCCCTTCAATTTCTAGTGCGTGGTCTGGTCAACATACTTCAGCCACGTTATTGTGACTCATCGCCTGCAACCTGTACATCTTTTCTCAATCTTTGGCGACTTTGTTTACAATTATTAAACAGTTAATGAGCTCCGAAGCACCAGGAGGCTGTTTATAACATTAACAACAGTTGACTGTGAAGTTTTCATGCTTGTAAACTGTTTAATAAATGTAACCAAAGCCGTCAAAGATTAAGGAAAGGTGTACACGTTCGTAAGTACTCGCGTAACTGCTTCGTGAATCTGGCCTCGGGGATCTGATGTAGGCAGGCTAGAAATGGTTTGTGAACCAGCTAATACAGGACAGTAAATTTCAGCCCGTCCTCCAAAAATGGGGTGGTAAATGTAAGAAGACAATTAAGTGCAATTATGTACTATTCACAGCAGTTAGGAATTGTACTTATTTTCACTTAGTATTAAATCGTACTGTCAAATATATTGTGAATATTTGAGTTTACCTGAGAAACTGAATAGAAAACCGCAACCACACCTAACCGTCTTAGTTTTTGAAGATAATAATAGTATTAAATCGTACTGTCAATTCGGAGGATGGGTTGGTAAATTTGAACTATTGAGTTAGACAAACCGGAAAACTATTTTTTACTTGTGTTGCTTTGACAAACCAAACTAGCCTATCCTAGTCTCCCTAAGCCTTATGCACGATATCCAAGGCCTAATATAGTTCATATGTGTGCTATACTAGGCCTAGGAATATGTAAGTTTCTGTTTTGGTTTCATTTATTTTTAAAAGAATTACTTACTAATCACTGTACTATCTATTCTTGCTATCTAAAACCTAAGAATATATGAATTGTGACTATTGACGATCGTCACAATAGGTACTCTCTGAACAGGAGGATGGGTTGCAGCGTTCCCAAATAATATCAAGTAATCCAACTTCCTCCACGCACTCCACTTTCCACCAACGCACTCAACCTTCCAGAGACGCTCTCAACCTTCCAAATACGCTCTCATCCTTCCAGCAACGCACTCAACAATCCTCCAACGCACTCAACCACCACGCTGAAACCCCTCATCCTGTGTAGACTTGTCAACCAGCAGTAACATTCCCTCACACTTGATAATATGTATGACCCGACCCAAGTGAAGAGGCCAGCAGGAGTGAATTAAGTTACTCCAACAGGGAAAGAGGTAAAACTTTATTGACAGACAGACAGACAGACACAAACTAACTAGACAGACAATACAACAGATATTGCAAAAAAACACACAGAAAGCAAACAAAAACACACCAACCAGACATACGAGGGCGAGAATAAAACCATTAGGGGGAAAAAATTCGCCAAATTCAGTCTTAAGGCCCCAAAATCTATGTCATAGCAAATCTATATTTAATACCCGATAAAATGTTTTATATCTCTTGGTTGTTATTTTTTATTTACTCAGGCGACAGCTGCAGCTTGCAGTCACGTGCCATCGGGTACAAATGTTGCAAGGATTCGTTTTCCAGCTTCAAGCCCTGTTGACATGCAACATAAAATGCCACCCACATTTTTGGGACACAGGTTCAGACTGGCAGGGTAAACGCAGCGGAATCTAATATATTCGCAAAGAAATAGGATGTATTCATAACGGGGGTGGATACCCTCCACAGCACGAAATAGATTCACAACAGAATGGAGGTATATTCACAAACAGAATTTAATATGTCCACAACAGAACAGAATGTGTTCGAAATATAAAAAACAAAATCTGTTCACAAAGGTATGGCATCGTCCCCTAGTGTCTAGGTCTCTCTTACCCATCCTTACCTTACTGCCTTGGTCTCTCTTCCCTATCCTTCTCTCACTGCCTTGGTCTCTCTTCCCTATCCTTCTCTCACTGCCTTGGTCTCTCTTCCCTATCCTTCTCTCACTGCCTTGGTCTCTCTTCCCTATCCTTCTCTCACTGCCTTGGTCTCTCTTCCCTATCCTTCTCTTACTGCCTTGGTCTCTCTTCCCTATCCTTCTCTTACTGCCTTGGTCTCTCTTCCCTATCCTTCTCTCACTGCCTTGGTCTCTCTTCCCTATCCTTCTCTCACTGCCTTGGTCTCTCTTCCCTATCCTTCTCTCACTGCCTTGGTCTCTCTTCCCTATCCTTCTCTTACTGCCTTGGTCTCTCTTCCCTATCCTTCTCTCACTGCCTTGGTCTCTCTTCCCTATCCTTCTCTCACTGCCTTGGTCTCTCTTCCCTATCCTTCTCTCACTGCCTTGGTCTCTCTTCCCTATCCTTCTCTCACTGCCTTGGTCTCTCTTCCCTATCCTTCTCTCACTGCCTTGGTCTCTCTTCCCTATCCTTCTCTCACTGCCTTGGTCTCTCTTTCCTATCCTTCTCTTACTGCCTTGGTCTCTCTTCCCCATCTTTTCCTTACTGCCTCGGTCTCGTCTTCCACATCCCTCCCTTAATTCTCCAAGTTCTTTTCCACCTCTCCCTTTCTTTCTCCCCTACCTCTCCTTTCCTATTCCATGCCTCCATTTTCCCTAACAAGGACCAGACCGCAGACTGGTAGATATGAAAAGGAAGAGGACGATTAAGAGCAACGTATTCAGACGAGAAACTCAGGCAAGACAGGGTTCAGTAGCTAGCATTCGACCCTGGAAACACATTTAGCTGAACAATAATACCAGCCTGGTTGATCAGATCAGCAATCAGGGCCCTTCGTCAAAGATCGGGCCGCGGGGACGTTGATCCTCGGAACCAACGCATGGTACCTTACCTTGAGGTAATTCCGAGGATCAGCGTCCCCTCGGCCCGGTTTCTATTGGTAGATGCAATGTAGGTAGATACAGGGTGAGAATAGCTAGAGCTGCCTCATCCCTTTGTGTGTATATATACCTCAATAAACTTATTTCAGTTCCAATTTCAGGTAGGTAGACGAATCAGGAGAGTAGTGGGTAGAGGGCTGTAAGGTGCCTCCTGGTATACCTCAGGTAAACTCCAGGTATACTCCAGGTCAACTGGTATACTCTAGGTAAAGGTGCTCCTTGTATGAGTGTCCAATTGAGACAGTTGAGTCCCCCACCTGCGTCTGGGTACAAATGACAGGATGAACAACCCAGCGGGTTTTCTTCCTATTGGGAGGTGATGTGGCACATGGCTGCTATGATGCTATGACCGACACTCACAGGATGAACGACGATGCTCAATAACCTTGCCCTTCGGCGTAAAAAATGGATACTGAAAATCTTACAAAAAATGCGTTGTTGTTCTACATGAATGGTATTCTAAAATTAGAACTTTAGAATATATTATATATTTTTCCGAAATAAAATCTTGATGTTTAAACAATCTGAAGGCAAAAACGCTTGAAAGGATTCCGAGGAGGAATTGTCCAGCCTCTTGCTTCATCTCCAGCTGGGAGGAAGGATTGGCAGCATCCTCCACCCCCCCCCCCCCTGGATGGAAGCCCTGTTCCACCCAACTTTTGTTATATGTCTCCAGCACGAGTGAGTGAATGTGGTCCAGAACCGACAGCGAAATGTCCACGGATGGGAGGGAGGATTTAGTCCTATGAAGGGGATTGGGGGGTTAACAAGACTGTACTATCTAATTAACCATGTCTATGCAACCTGTCCTCTCACCTAACGTGTTCTATCTTTAGCGAATTCGACAAATCCGTTGAAAATGCGACGGATTAGTTAAAATAAAGCATCGCAATATTGACGATTTTTATCCATCGGCTTCGATAGATTACAGGTTGCTTGCTTGGGATTGTAAGTTTCTGATTAGGCAAAAGAGTAAACAAATGTTATGTATTGGCTTTCCTTGTCATCATGAGATACTCTTAACTCTGCCATCGGTTCTCAACCGGTGGGTCGCGAAATGTTTTCTGGTGGATCGCGAAATGTTTTCTGGTGGGCCGCGAAATGTTTTCTGGTTGGTCGCGAAATGTTTTCTGGTGGGCTGTGAAATGTTTTCTGGTGGGCTGCGAAATGTTTTCTGGTGGGTCGTGAAATGTTTTCTGGTGGGTCGTGAAATGTGTGAAATGTTTTCTGGTGGATCGCGAAATGTTTTCTGGTGGGTAACGAAATGTTTTCTGGTGGGTTATGAAATGTTTTCTGGTGGGTAACGAAATGTTTTCTGGTGGGTTGTGAAATGTTTTCTGGTGGGTAACGAAATGTTTTCTGGTGGGCTGTGAAATGTTTTCTGGTGGGTTGTAAAATGTTTTCTGGTTGGTCGTGAAATGTTTTCTGGTGGGCCGCGAAATGTTTTCTGGTGGGCCGCGAAATGTTTTCTGGTGGGCCGCGAAATGTTTTCTGGTGGGCCGCGAAATGTTTTCTGGTGGGTCACGAAATGTTTTCTGGTGGGTTGTGAAATGTTTTCTGGTGGGTCGTGAAATGTTTTCTGGTGGGTCGTGAAATGTTTTCTGGTGGGTCGTGAAATGTTTTCTGATGGGTCGTGAAATGTTTTCTGGTGGGCCGCAAAATGTTTTCTGGTGGGCCGCGAAATCTGATGTTCAACATATATTCAAATAAAACTCTTAGTGCAGTGATTGTTTCTAAATTCATTCTTTTAAACAAAAAAATTTCAATTATGAAACTGTGTCAGACCTATTGTGTATTAGAAAATAGGGCCATGAGTCCATAAGGGTCTGGGTACCACTGCCCCGAACAAGGGGAGTCGAACGGAAACTGTACAGAGATCATTGAAAGGGTGAATCCATGTGCTATCTCTGATGAAGCTGCCATGACTGAAACGGCTATCTGTCCCACCTAATAAACTATTCTACAGAAACTTCATTTCAACGGCTCACAAAACGGAAGAAAGTGCCCACTAGCGACACTACCCAGAACATACCTGGAGAGGGTTTTAGGAGTTTTCCTATTCGAGCCCGGCCTGAGGCCAGGCTCGACTTGTGATAACTTGGTCCAACAGGCTGTTGCTTGGAGCGGCCCGTAGGCCCACATATCCAGTACCCACCAGCATCTTCCATGTATATCACATATACACACATCCATACACATATCACATATCCATACCCTCCAGCATCTTCCATGTATATATTATTTGATACCTTTCTTGCCTCCTTACCAAAGAGTACATTTTGGGAGCTTCGAGACGATCCCAATAATTTACTTGTTCTATCGTATCTACGTAGATGTAATTCCACGAGCCTTGTGATCTTAAATTTTAGCGCTCTTTCGAAGATCATTACGTGTGATGTGTCACACCAGAATCTAGGCTCAATCTTCAGATAATGTTAAGAGCCTGTGATAAGTGTTAAATTAACACTTTGTATTTTTAATGGCCTGGTCGATTCCGTAAACAAATGCACCGTATTGAGAGGACAGGCTGCTCTGTCGTTCCCAAATGAGTATTTCTGATGCGTCTTACAAGACGTGGAGGCCATGGCGGACATAAGGAGCGAGGACCCTGTAAGACTGTCTCTTGGATTCAGTTAGAGAATATTACGTCAGGGAGACGTCCCGGTAACTCTGTTGTCGGGCACACGCGGTAGTCAGCGCTTTTGTTGCACTACTGTTTTGTGTTGTGCTGTTGCTGCTGCTGCTTCTTGATGCTGCTTTTGTTTGTTGATGCAGCTGCTGTTGTGTTTGCTTATGCTGCTGCTGACGTTAATGATGTTGTAGTTGTTGTTCTTTATGATCTTTTGTTGTTATTGGCATTCCTGTTATTGTTGTTATCGTCGTTTATATTACTGTTGGTGCAGTGGTTGTTGCCACAGTTATAGAGATATAACAAGTCCCTCTCAGCCACTAGTCCACTCTCCCCAAACGTCTCCACTACTTTCTGTGAGATAGAGCCCACTGCCTGTGCAACAATCCTCAACCGATTTGTCCCCCACTGCCTGTGCAACGTTCCCCTCCGGCCTCCCCCCCCCTCCACTGCCTGTGCAACGTCCCCTCCGGCCTCCCCCCCCCTCCACTGCCTGTGCAACGTCCCCTCCGGCCTCCCCCCCTCCACTGCCTGTGCAAAGTCCCTCCGGCCTCCCCCCCCCTCCACTGCCTGTGCAACGTCCCCTCCGGCCTCCCCCCTCCTCCACTGCCTGTGCAACGTCCCCTCCGGCCTCCCCCCCCTCCACTGCCTGTGCAACGTCCCCTCCGGCCTCCCCCCCCCCTCCACTGCCTGTGCAACGTCCCCTCCGGCCTCCCCCCCCCTCCACTGCCTGTGCAACGTCCCCTCCGGCCTCCCC
Organism: Procambarus clarkii; assembly: GCF_040958095.1. Classification (NCBI taxonomy): domain Eukaryota; kingdom Metazoa; phylum Arthropoda; class Malacostraca; order Decapoda; family Cambaridae; genus Procambarus; species Procambarus clarkii. Next base: position 4,224,584 of record NC_091191.1, read on the forward strand.
CCCCTCCTCCACTGCCTGTGCAACGTCCCCTCCGGCCTCCCCCCCCTCCACTGCCT
>NC_091191.1:4225139-4235139 GCF_040958095.1 Procambarus clarkii
TGTCTGTCTGTCTGTCTGCCACATCCACCCTCACCTGTGTTTGTTCTTGTTATTCGTTTGCTAATAGTCTTGGTGACTGTCTACTATCTTAATACCTGCCTTTAAACACCTCGGGGGCAAGGGAGGTGTGTCTTACAACGCCTGAGAGACCCCAAACCGGTTCACGCTACCCCCCCCCCCCCCCAACTCCATCCCTCTTCACATCGGGCAACACCTAAACCATCTCCCTCTACCCACAAACCTCTATACCACCCACCAACTGGTTTCTAATACTCAAGGCCACGTTACCTTAGCCATATCTACGCTGCGTCTCACGGAGGCGTATGAACATCTCAGTAGAGGAAGACGGAGACAGTGTTGTTGTTCTGCCAGTCTTTGTATAGAGGCGCCCAAATGCTGGCCTCCCACCGCCCACGGGATGGGTATAGGGCACATTCGTCGAGGGAATGGTCTGTGGTATGGGACGAACATAGGCTGCTCGGTGCAGCCAGAATTCAAAAGGGAATAGCGTCCAGCAGCCAGCAACCAGGAGGCCTGGTCGACGACCGGGCTGCGGGGACGCTAAGCCCCGGAAGCACCTCAAGGTAACCTCAAGGTAAGGTAGCGTGCCAGGGTCAAATCCCCCCCCCCCTCCTTACGAAGATTTTTGGCACTGCCTGATAGCTACGTATATCAAACTATTTGGAAAACTAAAATTTCCTAGCTAATTTTAGCTTATAGAAATACACTATTATTCACTGATTTCAGGAAAAGGAACGTAAATATCCATCTAGCTTTACTTTGAGCATAATAGCATAAAACAGACGATCCTCCCAGGGCTTAAGGCTTTCTCAAGCCCCGCCCCTTTAACAACGCAAATAGAAACTATTATATTTTGTAATATTTCCCACTGGCAAGTTCCTTCCAGCGGCAGACTACCCACATGGCAATAGTAGACAATTATATTTTGTTTATAGGAGAAACAGGGAGATAGAGCGATAGATTCAGAGACAGACAATGAGATAGAGATACAGATATATAACTACAATGATAGTGAGACAGAGAGATAGCGAGATAAATGAGACAGCGTAAGAGAATGAAGGGAAGCGACAGGGGGGGGGGGAAGAAACGCGTGGGTCTGAGAGCTCACGCATTCTGGACGTCACAAGTAAAAATAACGCCACTTTGTCTATCTAATACAGCAAGTTGAGACCTTGAATGAAAACACTCTCTAGGTTCTCGAGCCTGGCAACACTGCCCCCCACTGTCACTGCTGTACCACCTCCTCCAGTGGTGCGTCCCTCTCCTCCACACACTGTCAACACTCCCTCCACCAGTGCCACGCCTCTCCACCACACACTGTCAACACTCCCTCCACCAGTGCCACGCCTCTCCACCACACACTGTCAACACTCCCTCCACCAGTGCCACGCCTCTCCACCACACACTGTCAACACTCCCTCCACCAGTGCCACGCCTCTCCACCACACACTGTCAACACTTCCTCCACCAGTGCCACGCCTCTCCACCACACACTGTCAACACTCCCTCCACCAGTGCCACGCCTCTCCACCACACACTGTCAACACTTCCTCCACCAGTGCCACGCCTCTCCACCACACACTGTCAACACTTCCTCCACCAGTGCCACGCCTCTCCACCACACACTGTCAACACCCCTCAACAGTGCCATCTACGACATACTCTGCAACTGTCACACTTTACCACCAGTGTGGTACTTAACTACAATCCTCGTTTATCCTTGCAATCTGGAATCACTGGATGCCAGTGAAAGGCCCGCAGGCAGTGCTTTTAGGTGCAGTGAAGCCAATAAGCCTAATGACTCGTTAAAACTGCCAAATGTATGCATGGATAGGCCTACGGTTGTTAACAGATGTTTCAAAACATGAAACACTTAATCGAGAAGCCGCAAGCAAGCAATTAACCCTAGAATTCGTTACCTATTCGTGCACAGAATTAAGTAATTAAAAGGTACAAAATTTGTATAAATCGACCTGGACAAAAATATATAGTTCTCCCCCTGCTCCTCCCTGATCTAGGGTGTGTTGTTCTGGTAGTGGTTCGTCCAGTGGTGGTAGTAGTGTTGTGTGGTGTAGTATCTGTGGTTCGTCCAGTGGTGGTAGTAGTGTTGTGTGGTGTAGTACCTGTGGTTCGTCCAGTGGTGGTAGTAGTGTTGTGTGGTGTAGTACCTGTGGTTCGTCCAGTGGTGGTAGTAGTGTTGTGTGGTGTAGTACCTGTGGTTCGTCCAGTGGTGGTAGTAGTGTTGTGTGGTGTAGTACCTGTGGTTCGTCCAGTGGTGGTAGTAGTGTTGTGTGGTGTAGTACCTGTGGTTCGTCCAGTGGTGGTAGTAGTGTTGTGTGGTGTAGTACCTGTGGTTCGTCCAGTGGTGGTAGTAGTGCGGGTGTTGTGTGGTGTAGCACCTGTGTGCTTGTTGATGACTTGTATTCCAGACTTGTGGATATCTCCCTCCCCCTCTGTACTCCTGCAAGGAGTCAATCTGTCTGTTCCTCTCTCTTATAGGTTCTACTCTGTTTCTGTCTGACTCAAAAAAAAAAAACAGTAATATCATATTGGTCTTCCCGTCTATAATGTTGTGTACTTCTCACGTGGAATTCCGGGCACTGATGATTGTAACATTTGTTTTCATTAATTGAAAATTGACATAGTTTAGAGTGGAAGTATCTCTACTTCCAAAACGGCATGTACCCCCTTCCCTAACATGTTTCTGCACTTACGAGGACGCATAAAAGGCCATTTCTCGCCTTTGGGCCCATATCTGCATATTCCCTGTGCAAATGTGCACAGGGAATATTTGCAAATATTCACAATATTTGTTTTTTTTCAGGTTGTTTATACCAGTGCTTGTCTTGGCCACCTCTTTAGTGGAGCCATCTTCGTTTTTTGTCCTAATTTCTTAGTTTACGCACTTTCTCACTGTTGTTCTCACTGTTAATATTACCTGACTCTGCAATATTGGTGTTGTTATGTACCATAATACCCTCTCCCTCCACACTACTGCTGTGGTTCTCTAAACTACCTGTTCCTGAGTTTTTGGTCGTTGTCCAGTGTTGTTTCTTTTACAATCCGCATATATCACTGGTAGCTTTTCTGTGAATTACACACAGAAATCACAATTGCGTGATGCATCAAATAAACAAATCCACAAGGGCCGTGACGAGGATTCGAACCTGCGTCCGAGAGCAACCCAGACGCTGCCTTAATCGACTGAGCTACGACATGGTAAAAGGAGTTGAAACCGAAGTTCTACTGAACTTACTGGATCCTGCAGCCTCTCCGAGGCACAAACCAGGGTTTTACACAACTCCCCCCCATGCACTCGAGCTATGTCAATAGGCCGTTCTCCCTCTTCGCCCTTACTTCATTACACACAGAAATCACAATTGCGTGATGCATCAAATGAACAAATCTACAAGGACCGTGACGAGGATTCGAACCTGCGTCCGAAAGCATCTCAGACGCTGCCTTAATCCTCCTTTTACCATGTCATAGCTCAGTCGATTTATGTCTGAATCAAGTGTCTGAATCTAAGGCATTAGGTCAAGTACACCAAGCTATCGTCGCGCTCTATACCCGGCCATGCCCTTAACTTTGCCTAACAACTTTAGGTAAGATTATGACAAGAATCTCTAATTAGTGCTGAGTACTCCATTATCTTTTTGTGAGTTTAGATTCAGGAAAGACCTGGAGATATACTTGTTTAGAAGGAGGGTGGTTGATCTTTGGAACAAATTACAGGGAAAACATAATAGATGCGGATCAGTTGATGGTTTCAAGCGTAGGTTAGACGTGTTTATGAATGAGTTTGATATATATATATATATATATATATATATATATATATATATATATATATATATATATATATATATATATATATATGCGAACAAGCCTGAATGGTCCCCAGGACATATGCAACTGAAAACTCACACCCCAGAAGTGACTCGAACCCATACTCCCAGAAGCAACGCATCTGGTATGTACAAGACGCCTTAATCCACTTGACCATCACGACCGGACATAATGAGGTGATAGCCGAGGCTATTTGAACCACCCCACCGCCGGCACTCGGATAGTTATCTTGGGCATAGCATTTTACCAAATCACCTCATTCTTTGGGGCAACACGTGAGGAACACAAATGCGAACAAGCCTGAATGGTCCCCAGGACATATGCAACTGAAAACTCACACCCCAGAAGTGACTCGAACCCATACTCCCAGAAGCAACGCATCTGGTATGTACAAGACGCCTTAATCCACTTGACCATCACGACCGGACATAATGAGGTGATAGCCGAGGCTATTTGAACCACCCCACCGCCGGCACTCGGATAGTTATCTTGGGCATAGCATTTTACCAAATCACCTCATTCTTTGGGGCAACACGTGAGGAACACAAATGCGAACAAGCCTGAATGGTCCCCAGGACATATGCAACTGAAAACTCACACCCCAGAAGTGACTCGAACCCATACTCCCAGAAGCAACGCATCTGGTATGTACAAGACGCCTTAATCCACTTGACCATCACGACCGGACATAATGAGGTGATAGCCGAGGCTATTTGAACCACCCCACCGCCGGCACTCGGATAGTTATCTTGGGCATAGCATTTTACCAAATCACCTCATTCTTTGGGGCAACACGTGAGGAACACAAATGCGAACAAGCCTGAATGGTCCCCAGGACATATGCAACTGAAAACTCACACCCCAGAAGTGACTCGAACCCATACTCCCAGAAGCATAAGTGGATTAAGGCGTCTTGTACATACCAGATGCGTTGCTTCTGGGAGTATGGGTTCGAGTCACTTCTGGGGTGTGAGTTTTCAGTTGCATATGTCCTGGGGACCATTCAGGCTTGTTCGCATTTGTGTTCCTCACGTGTTGCCCCAAAGAATGAGGTGATTTGGTAAAATGCTATGCCCAAGATAACTATCCGAGTGCCGGCGGTGGGGTGGTTCAAATAGCCTCGGCTATCACCTCATTATGTCCGGTCGTGATGGTCAAGTGGATTAAGGCGTCTTGTACATACCAGATGCGTTGCTTCTGGGAGTATGGGTTCGAGTCACTTCTGGGGTGTGAGTTTTCAGTTGCATATGTCCTGGGGACCATTCAGGCTTGTTCGCATTTGTGTTCCTCACGTGTTGCCCCAAAGAATGAGGTGATTTGGTAAAATGCTATGCCCAAGATAACTATCCGAGTGCCGGCGGTGGGGTGGTTCAAATAGCCTCGGCTATCACCTCATTATGTCCGGTCGTGATGGTCAAGTGGATTAAGGCGTCTTGTACATACCAGATGCGTTGCTTCTGGGAGTATGGGTTCGAGTCACTTCTGGGGTGTGAGTTTTCAGTTGCATATGTCCTGGGGACCATTCAGGCTTGTTCGCATTTGTGTTCCTCACGTGTTGCCCCAAAGAATGAGGTGATTTGGTAAAATGCTATGCCCAAGATAACTATCCGAGTGCCGGCGGTGGGGTGGTTCAAATAGCCTCGGCTATCACCTCATTATGTCCGGTCGTGATGGTCAAGTGGATTAAGGCGTCTTGTACATACCAGATGCGTTGCTTCTGGGAGTATGGGTTCGAGTCACTTCTGGGGTGTGAGTTTTCAGTTATATATATATATATATAAGAACTGCTTTTTATGAGCCAATAAGCCTTTTGCAGTTCATATGTTCTTATATATTTATTTTGATGGTTAATAGATGTTTCATACCAGTTTGGAGGTGGTTTGCATTTTCCCACACTTGGAATAGAGCTAAAATTTCTCCGCCGCAAAAACTGCCAACAAATGGCGCTCGGCGGTTCACTTCATCCCATATTATCTTTATCCCATAAAACACACAACTTTCCTTCTCAAGGTCTGTGAGATAGTTAAATAGATAACAAAATAAATGACATCTAGCATTTTGTGAATGACATATAATTCTATTGATCATTACCGTTAACACCGGGCTGTGGTGGGTATGTGGGCCTGCGGGCCGCTCCAAGCAACAGCCTGGTGGACCAAACTCTCACAAGTCGAGCCTGGCCTCGGGCCGGCCTTGTTGAGTAGAAGAACTCTCAGAACTCCATCAACCAGGTATCAACCAGGCTGTGGTGAGTGACCATGCTCCATGCTGAACAGGAAAGGTTACAGTTATACTGAAAATCGGAGCTTGGCTTAGTGGTGGTGGTAGTGGTAGTGGTAGTGGTGGTGGTAGTGGTGGTGGTAGTGGTGGTGGTAGTGAGATGGTATGGGGAACTAGAGATGAAGAGAGGATGGAAATTTTACGGTAATGACTGAATGTCGAAAAAGACAGAAGAAAACGAAGCGGAAATGTAGGGAGGAAAGGAGATTGTAGGGAGGGAAGAGAGAAGCAGAGGAAGGGGAAAAGATAGAGAGGAAAAGGAGGGCGAAAGAAGGAAGAGAGAAAGAGTAGGGCGGCTCCTCTCTCGCCCCACCACGGGGAAATATTGGCTCTTATAGTGGCTCTATAGTGATCTTATTTGTTCAGGTCCTTCAAACCTTCCCATATTCCCATATTCCCCTCCCATTCATCTCTCTCTCTCTCTCTCTCTCTCTCTCTCTCTCTCTCTCTCTCTCTCTCTCTCTCTCTCTCTCTCTCTCTCTCTCTCTCTCTCTCTCTCTCTCTCTCCGTGTAAGATAATAAAGGGTACACATGAATCGAGGAATTTCTGAAATTCTCAACTTTCTTTCCATTCCTCCATGGCCCTTCCACCAAAACAGGACTTAGAAAGGGATGGGAGTGGGGAGAGGGCGTGGGGAGAGGGAGTGGGGGAGAGAGTGGGGGAGAGGGAGTAGGGAAGAGGGAGTGGGTGCTGGAGGGATGAGCAGCAATTGAGAAAATCCTCAGATTGTTGGAGATTGTCTGGGCTGGTGCAGCCCCCTGACATTCTGGCTCAGACCACCCTGGGTAACTTGGTCCTGAAGGCACACACACACACACACACACACACACACACACACACACACACACACACACACACACACACACACACACACAGAGTAGATTGATTCCCAGTTGATTGACAGTTGAGAGGCGGGACCAAAGAGCCAAAGCTCAACCCCTGCAAGCACACACACACATACACACACACACACATACACACACACACATACACACACACACACACACACACACACACACACACACACACACACACACACATTTCTGGTATATGTAAATGATCTCCCAGAGGGTATAGATTCGTTCCTCTCAATGTTTGCCGACGATGCAAAAATTATGAGGAGGATTGAAACAGAGGATGATAGTAGGAGGCTACAAGATGACCTGGATAGACTGAGTGAATGGTCCAACAAATGGCTGTTGAAGTTCAACCCGAGTAAATGCAAAGTAATGAAACTAGGCAGTGGAAACAGGAGGCCAGGCACAGGATACAGAATAGGAGATGAAGTACTTAATGAAACAGACAGAGAGAAAGATCTAGGAGTTGATATCACACCAAACCTGTCTCCTGAAGCCCACATAAAGAGAATAACGTCTGCGGCATATGCGAGGCTGGCTAACATCAGAACGGCGTTCAGGAACCTGTGTAAGGAATCATTCAGAATCTTGTACACCACATATGTAAGACCAATCCTGGAGTATGCGGCCCCAGCATGGAGCCCGTACCTTGTCAAGCACAAGACGAAGCTGGAAAAAGTCCAAAGGTATGCTACTAGACTAGTCCCAGAACTAAGAGGCATGAGTTATGAGGAAAGGCTGCGGGAAATGCACCTCACGACACTGGAAGACAGAAGAGTAAGGGGGGACATGATCACAACCTACAAAATCCTCAGGGGAATCGACCGGGTAAACAAGGATGAACTTTTCAACACTGGTGGGACGCGAACAAGGGGACACAGGTGGAAGCTGAGTACCCAAATGAGCCACAGAGACGTTAGAAAGAACTTTTTCAGTGTCAGAGTAGTTAGCAAATGGAATGCATTAGGAAGTGATGTGGTGGAGGCTGACTCCATTCACAGTTTCAAATGTAGATATGATAGAGCCCAATAGGCTCAGGAATCTGTACACCAGTTGATTGACGGTTGAGAGGCGGGACCAAAGAGCCAGAGCTCAACCCCCGCAAGCACAATTAGGTGAGTACAATTAGGTGAGTACACACACACACACACACACACACACACACACACACACAAGGAAGCTCGAAAAGGTGCAGAAGTTTGCAACGAGACTCGTCCCAGAGCTGCGAGGGATGAGGTACGAAGACAGACTGAAGGAACTAAACCTGACGGCGTTAGAAAACAGGAGGTAGAGGTGGGGGACATGATACAGACGTATAAAATACTTATAGGGATTGATAAGATGAAAATAGAGGAAATATTTACAATGAATAACAATAGAACAAGGGGGCCACGGACGGAAGCTTAATTGAGACTCAGATTTGTCATAGAGATGTTAGAAAGCTTTCTTTTAGCGTAAGTGTAGTGAGTAAATAGCATGACCTAAGTGGGCAGATTGTAGAGGCTGACAGGGGGGAGGGGGGGTAGGAGAGGCTCAGGCTCTCAGGCTCAGGCTTTCAGGCTTCCTCAGGCTCAGGCTAACCCCATTCATAACTTTAAAAGCAGGTATGATAAATAAATAGGTCAGGATTCATTGCATTAGGCAACCAACGGCTAGAAAAGCGGGGTTCCAGAGCTGGAGGTCGATCATGCAGGCACCAATAGGTGGGTACACACGCGCGCGCGCATGCACGTGTGAGGACACACAAGGGAAACAGAACTCAAGAGAGACGACTGTAAGTTCTGTAATCTTACACAAGACTTGAATGTACACCATACAAGTCATGATGGATTACGTCACACATAAGTGTCAACAGTGCAATAGACAAACTTGGTCCAAAGATAGACAAATGTGGCGCGAGTTAGTCGTGGTTTAGCCAACATTGTGAGTAAGGAAGCAAAGCATTTTTAGCTTATACCTGGTTGATACCTGGTTGATACCTGGTTGATGGGGTTCTGGGAGTTCTTCTACTCCCCAAGCCCGGCCCGAGGCCAGGCTTGGGAGGCCATAGCTTGAGAGTATGGGGAGAACTTCGGGAATAACTGAACAGCAGAGAGAAAATAGATACCAAAGGTCCAGGAATGAGTACTTTAGAGAGAGAAGAGAAGCTGAGAGGCAAGTTAAAAACGACATTGCAGATATGGCAAACACCCAACCCATGTTCCTTAATGGCCACGTTAGAAGGGAAATAAATGCAAATGAGCAGGTAAGGAAACTAAGGATTGGAGAGGACAAGCTTACAGAGAATAACAGAGAGGTTGTGTGAGGAGTTCAACAAGAGACTGGAGGAGATCTTCACAACTGAGCAAGTGAAAGAGCATGAACTGAGTGAGGCAGCCCAGCCAAGCCACACTGGAGAAATTTGAGATTACCAGAGATGAGGTAAACAGATATCTGCTGGAACTGGGCATTCCTGAACAACTAGGATATTATGCTACGCTGAACATTTTGGATAATGTGCTACATACACTGAACATTTTGGATATTATGCTACGCTGAACATTTTGGATATTATGCTACACTGAACATATTGGATAATGTGCTACACACACACTGAACATTTTGGAGATTGTGCTACACACACTGAACATATTGGATAATGTGCTACATACACTGAACATTTTGGATATTGTGCTACACACACTGAACATATTGGATAATGTGCTACACACACTGAACATTTTAGATATGGAACTTGGATAAAGTGCACATGTTGGATATGTAGCTGGTTAAACTGGATATTCCAACCAGCATCCAGTGGCACAACGGTCCAGTCGCCACTGGAAACCAATTTTACCTAGTAGTGAGATTGACAATTTGCATGGTATTACCGCACTGTCCTCCTGTGTCATGAATGAGGGGATGGGAGGGGTAAAGGGAAGGGAAAGGGAGAGAACAGGAGGATAAAGAAACGGAGTGGATGGAGATGAGGGAAGGGGGGAAGATGAGACGA